>NW_027436445.1:900000-1174000 GCF_964199755.1 Larus michahellis | reverse complement strand
CGCTTACCTAGGACTTTGCCTGTGGGGCACGTGTGAAGGCCACTCAGAAGGGTCTCTCTTTGACGGGCTGAGGCCGACCCTGAGCAACAGCAGTGCCTGCAGGCTATGGAGCTGCGCAGAGACCAGCCCAGCCAAGCCTCTGCAGAATGGCTGTTCCACTGAGGGACAGAGAATGGAGGAGACTCAGATCCCCGGGGTGATTGGAAGGTGATGGTCAAACAAGGTCCTCCTGCTGTCTGGAGAGAAACCCTGTTGTGTTCAGGGATGGGGACACAGAGGCCATTGCTGGAGTGGATCAGGCTGCTCGGTGACCGATCTCTGCTCCCCTTGCGCCTCAGTGATGCACACGCTTTCCAGGCATGCAAAACGAGCCCAGCAGTTCAGCTGTTGTCTTCAGTCGGGGAAGGCCAGAGCGTTTTCTTTGGGAACTGCGCAGCCCTTGCCTTGCCTGCCAGGACTTTGCTCGTTACTCTGCCAAGGAGAATCAATGGCTCAGCGTGGCCCTGCAGAGCGATGAAGGAGCCTGCTGACTCATGCCTGAAAGAGAGCCATGACCAAGTGGACCAGTTTGCTTTGGCGCAGTCTTCCCAAACAACACTCGTCTTTGCATCGTTGCCGGGGGCTCGTTCAGGTCACTGACCCAGAGGGTCTGGCTTCTTTTCCCTGGCTCAGGGACGAATTGGCACATTCAGGGCCCTTTAATTACAAAGTGTCACCAGCAGACCACCTTGGAGTCACCTGTGAGTCACCAGAAAGTGCTGAGGCACTATGAGAGACCTCATCGACACCGCGGTGCGAATCATCCATGCACTGGCATCAGGGGCTCTGGGGGAAATGGCTTCAGACGTGCAGAGGACCCTAGGCACAACTTCATGTCCGCATTCCTGCAGAAATGCAGCTTTTTGTACAGCGTTGTCATGGCTGTTAGCATCTTGCCCAACCACTTAGTGACTCCTTGAAATCCTGTCATGCTCCTTGGTGAAACAGCAGCCAAAGGAGGACAGCAGGGACGTGCCCTGACGTTCCCACTCCCAGACGTTTCTGGAGCACAGACCAAATTGAGGAAGGTTGCCACCTCTATGTGCGCAGGTCCTGGGGAGCCTGCTTTTTTGATGGACTGGTGTGACAGACCACCGGACATAGGCGGCAGCAACTGGTGCTGCCCTATGAGACACAGAGGAGACTGCCGGTCTGGAAAGGTTTGGGGGCAGCTCAAAGGCCAGCCGCCTGTGACCAGCACTGAGAACCGCCACTGACTGCCCAGGCTGCTTGGGAAGATGGGCCCCACTTTCACCCGGGTGGCCGTGCTGTTTGCGGGGAAGGGTCTTGGAAGGGGGATGTTGTCTTCTCCTGCAAGGGATCGATGGCTCTGCCTCTACTTCTGCCATCGTTTCCAGCAGGGCCATGCTCTGGGGCTGTTGTGCCATCCTGCCGGGACGGTCGACCCAGTGCCACGGCTCACAGCAGAAACGTGCTCGCTCCGTACAGGCAGAAACAGGTCCCAGGCGTCAGTATGGTGCCAGGGTGGGAGGCAGCCACCCATGCCTCTTTTCCAGGTGGAACTGGAAGTGCACTCACCGACAAAGCAGCCAGTGATGCTCCCTCCTGAAAGGCTCTGAGGCTCTGTGAGGAACCTGCAAGGCCCTCGACCCTCAGCGTGTCCTCAACTGAAGGGCAGGGAAGTGGCTGCCTCTGTCTTCCAACCCCCAAAGCCCCGAGATGTGGCCCTTTGAGACGTGGCCCAGCTCCGCAGAAGAGGCACGGGTTGCCCACAGCAATGTCTGCGCGGGAAGCTGCCAGCAGGGACCAGCCTCAAAGGGGAACTCCCCAAATGGGACGACCTGCCCTATGGCTGCCCTGTTCCCAGGCTGTGCTCTATGAGGGATGAGCGCTCTAACTACTCAGGTGCACCAGCAAATGCCAAAGGCCGCCGTGGGTAAGGAGAGAGGTTGAGTACAGCCTTGCTGCTCCTCCCTCTCTGCTCTCCCTTCTGGCAACTGAGGGGTGGTGCAAAGAGGAGCAGACGCCAGGACAGACACCCTGCTCCTCACGTAGCCTCCTTTGCCACCAGACAGGAGCAAGACACAGCCCCTCACAGCTCTGCTACAGCAGGCAGTGAGTAGCGTGGCTGGGTTGCTCTCCTCCTTGGCCTGCCATCCTGCCCCGCTGATGGATGTGGGAAGGCTGTGGAGGCATTCCTCTGGTGCACGAGGAGCCAGGCGTTTGCTGTGCCTGAGCAAAGCTGAGGCAGGCCACATGCATCCGCCTGCCTCAGCAGGCGTGTGGTAACACCAGAGGGCAGGAAGGCTCTGCTTTGAACTGTAGCCACAAGAGGACATGTCCTTCCCAGGGCTGGCAAGGCAACCAAAAGGGAAAAGCTCCCTCAGCCAAATGCCTATGAGTTTACTCCTCCGCCACTTTGACCTTGCACCCTTGGGGCTGACTACCCGCTTTAAGAATGAGAATTGAAAGATTTCCATAGAACAAGACCCTTTTTTTTTCCCCCTTCCCCTTTTTACCTTTGTTTTGGGGCCACCTCGGAGCTACCTGGCACCTCTAGGAATGGTCCCGGTGCCCCCATCCCTTGACACCGAGGCGCTTCTCTCCATCTCACAGAGAGTCCTTCTTTGGCCTTTGCCT
Source organism: Larus michahellis (assembly GCF_964199755.1). NCBI lineage: Eukaryota > Metazoa > Chordata > Aves > Charadriiformes > Laridae > Larus > Larus michahellis. The sequence continues at coordinate 1,171,360 of NW_027436445.1, read as the reverse complement.
TCCAACCAGCTCCAGAGATCCGAGTCCCTTCCTTTTTGGTGTCCCTTGGCCGGACAGGCATCCAGCCGGGGCTGGGCTGATTACTGAGCCCTTCCACGGCCCTGCGGGGCCTTGTGTTTCTCAGGGTCAGCCTCAGCCATTCAGCAGGAGACCTGCTTGAGTGGCCTTCATCAGGAGTGCTCCGCAGATGCAGGCCTGACTGAGAGTGGTAGTCACGTTCCGCACCAAGGATGGGCACAACCCACACACAGGGCCTGAAGCCCGAAGCTACTGAAACCTTTTCCTGGGAACTGGCATGGCACCGCAGATGACCGTTGCTTTGAGGAGCCAGCACGTGAGGCATCACTGTGCTCTCAACCCAGTAGGGAAATGCAAGCCAGACCTCTCGGATGAGAGAGACAAGTTCTTCGTCTGTTGGCTGTGCTTTGCAAGCCTCAAATTGCTGTTTGTTAACGCGCTTCACAAAGAAGGCGTGTTCCAGGCCTCCTGAGGCGCTGGATCAGCATATAAAAAGCCCGTGCCACTCCAGGCCCTTCCATCCACAGCTCTTCCCTTGCTCTGCACGGTGAACTTGGTAAGTCTGAACTCCACTCCTCTTCCTGCCGGTAGGATTGCTGTCAGGGGGACCGCTTGCCTTCTGATACGTGGTTCAGGCTTGAAAATACACTGGGCTCCCCTCTTCTGGGAGGTGAGTTGGTGAGAGAAGAGGGAAGGCTTTTTTCCTTTCCGAGAGGGACTCAGTTGGGCTCTTCTATAGCAGTGGCTCTGCTGAAGTCTGAGGCTGGACCACCCGTACCAACTAACTGGTTCAACAGGTGCTTCGTCCGACTTCCATGGTGCAACGCCCTGCCTTGGTCACTCCTGGCACATAAAGAAAATTTGCAGGGAGATCTGGCCCTAACCAGGCGCTGCCCGTTGTAGGAGAAGCCGAGCCGGGCTCTGAAGGGGCCCGACAGCTAATGCCCTCTGCCCGCTCTTGCTCTTGCAGGGTCGCCTCCCTCCGTGAGACATGTCGTGCTACGGCCCATGCCTGCCAGCTGCCTGCGGCCCCACCCCGCTTGCCAACAGCTGCAACGAGCCCTGCGTCACCCGGTGCGCTGACTCCAGCGTTGCGATCCAGCCCTCGCCAGTCGTGGTGACGCTGCCGGGCCCAATCCTCAGCTCCTTCCCTCAGAGCACAGCCGTGGGATCCACCGCGTCGGCTGCCGTGGGGAGCTCTCTCAGCGCTGGCAGTGTGCCCATCGCTTCTGGGGGCTCCCTGGCTCTGGGGGGCTTTGGGTGGTCCGGTCTGGGCCGTGGGCTCTGCGGGCCCCTGGCACGGGGCAATCTCTTATGCTGAAGCCCGTGGACTGCCTGCCCATGGTCAAGCACCAGGAGCCTCGAGGAAAGCCCTGGAGCCAGCCCTGAGAGCGCGGCCATGCTCTGCTGAGGAGCCGAGCGCCCACGCCTCTGCCTGGAGGAAGGGCCCGGCGCTGGCCTTCCGTCTCTTCCCAAGGGAGCCTCTCTCTTTCCCCCTCTTGCTCTGCTTTACCTTGCGCTCCCCATGAAATACGTCCTCTTTCCTTCTGCAGCGATAGGCCTAGGTGATACGTGGTTGCCAGAGCCTTGAAGAGGAATCGGAAAGGAAGCATCCCTGGCGTGGGGACTTTCCTTCAGATGGCAGCACTTCTCTGAGCTTTGCTCAGCCTCCAAACTGCATTGCTTAAGCTCTCGTCTTTTCCATTTTCCTTTGATTGTCTCATTAAAGGCATTGGGCACCAGCTTTGCCAGAGAGTCGTCTTTCATTCTCCCCTCTTCTCCAATACCAACCACCTGAGTATCCAAAAGCATCAGCACGGGGAACATGCTGATACGCAAAATATCAGCCTGGGGAACAAACAAGAGGAGCTAGAGACGCGAGCACGCCTGCAGGGCTATAATTTATTGGCATCACAGAGACGTGGTGGGATGGCTTCTGTGAGTGGTGTGTTGGAATGGAAGGATACAGGCTCTTCAGGAAGGACAGGGAGGGGAGACGAGAAGGGGTTGTCCCCTGCTATGCCAATGACCAGCTGGATTGCATGGAGCTCCACCTGGGGAGGGATGAGGAGCCGACCAAGAGCTTATGGGTGATGTTATAGTGGGCGTCTGCTCCAGGCCATCCATTCGGGCAGACCAAGGCCCTCTGTAGACACGTTCACCAGCCCTGGTCCTCATGGGGAACTTCACCCAGCCCGATATCTGTTGGGGGGACAACACAGCAGGGCATAAGCAATCCAGGAGATTCCTGGAATGCCTTGATGATATTTTCCTTCTCCAAGTGATGGAGGAGCCAACAAGGAGAGGTGCCATGCTGGACCTTGTTCTCACCAACAAGGAGGGGCTGGTGGGGAGGGAATGTGAAGCTCAAGGGCAGCCTTGGCTGCAGTGGCCGTGAGGTGGTGGTGGTGGAGATCCTTAGGGCAGCGAGGAGGGTGCACAGTAAGCTCGCTACCCCGGGCTTTGTGAGAGCAGACTTTGGCCTGTTCAGGGATCTGCCTGGTAGAGTACCATGGGATAAAGCCCCGGAGGGAAGAAGGGCCCCAGAAAGCTGGGTAATATTCAAGGATCACCTCCTCCAAGCTCAGGAGCGATGCATCCCAACAAAGAGGAAGTTGAGCAAAAACATCGGGAGGCCTACATGGATGAACAAGGAGCTCCTGGACAATCTCAAACAGAAAAAGGAAGCCTACAGAGGGTGGCAGCAAGGACAGGTAGCCTGGGAGGAAAACAGAGAAATCGTCCGAGCAGCCAGGGATCAGGTTAGGAAAGCTAAAGGCCAGACAGAGTTCAACCTGGCCAGCCAGGGACATCCAGGGCAACAAGAAAGGCTTCTATAGGAATGTCGGTGACAAAAGGAAGACTAGGGAAAATGTGGGCCCTCTCCGGAAGGAAACAGGAGACCTGGTCACCCAGGATATGGGCAAGGCTGAGGTAATCAGTGACTTTCTTGCCTTCACTTGCCAGTGCCCTAGCCAAACTGCCCAAGTCGCAGAAGGCAAGGGCAGGCGCTGGGAGAGTGAGGAACCACCCGCTGTAAGGAGAAGACTGGGTTTGAGTCCACGTGAGAACCTGAAGGTGCACAAGTCCATGGGACCTCATGAGATACATCCGCGGGTCCTGAGGCAACTAGTGGACGAAGTTGCCAAGCCACTATCCATCATGTTTGAGCAGTCGTGGCAGTCCAGTGAAGTTCCTGCTGACTGGAAAAGGGGAAACATAACCCCCATTTTTAAAAAGGGGAAAAAAGGAAGACGCGGGGAACTACAGGCCCGTCAGTCTCACCTTTGTGGCCGGCAAGATCATGGGGCAGATCCCCCTGGAAACCGTGCTAAGGCAAATGGAATTGAGGAGGTGATCGGTGACAGGCAACGTGGCTTCACTAAGGGCAAATCGTGCCTGACAAATGTGGTGGCCTTCTACAACGGTAGAAGACTGGTGCTGTTTAACGTCTTTGTTGGCAACATGGACAGTGGGTTTGAGTGCACCCTCGGTAATGCTGCTGATGACACCAAGCTGCGTGGTGCAGTGAAGGGATGCCAACCAGAGGGGCCTTGACAGGCTTGAGAGCTGGGCCCGCCTGAACCTCATGGAAGTCATCAAGGCCACATACAAGGTCCTGCACATGGCAATCCTAAGCACAAATACAGGCTGGGCGGAGAATGGATTGAGAGCAGCCCTGAGGAGCACTTGGGGGTGTTGGTTGTTGTTGAGAAGCTCAACATGAGGCAGCATGCCCCACAAGATGGGGAGGGATGTTTTATCAGGGAGTGTAGCGATAGGACGAGGGGTAATGGTTTTAAACTTTTCAGTTTAAATCTACCCTCTTTTCAGAGGGTAGATTCAGATTAGACTTTAGGAAGAAACTCTTTACTGTGAGGGTGGTGTGACTCTAGGACAGGTTGCCCAAAGAAGTTGTGGATGGCCCATCCCGGGAGATGTTCAAGGCTAGGTTGGACGGGGCTTTGAGCAACCTGGTCTTGTGGGACATGTCCCTGTCCATGGCAGAGGGGTTGTAACGAGATGATCTTTAAGGTCCCTTCCAAGCCAAACCATTCTATGATTCTACGAAAGGTATCCGGAGCTCAGCCCAGCTGTTGAGAGAGTGGACCAGTCCCAAAAGGCAAAAGCTGGAGGCTGGCTCCTTCTCTCCGATGCCAAGCAGTACACAAAGGTGTAGGCGTCAGGAGCAGGAGCAGGAGCTGGAGCTGGAGCTGGAGCCGGAACAGGAGAAGCAGCATCAGGAGGTGGAGAAGCAGCATCACTCAGGAGCAGTGGGAGCAGTGGCAGGAGCCACAGTAGCATGCTGACGAGGTGGCCGAGTGGTGAAGGCGATGGACTGCTAATCCATTGTGCTCTGCACGCGTGGGTTCGAATCCCATCCTCGTCGACCAGCTCCAACAATGTTGCTCTCAGTTGCCAGCATCTGGATGTGTCCCCTCAAAGTAGCCTTTATTTTGGGATGGAACTTGCAAGTGTTTGAAGTGGCTCAGGACGCACCTTGACTGCTTCTGTCTCCACACAGGCAAGAGGAACCAGAAGGGAGGGATCAGGCCAATCAGCCTCTCCTCAGTCCCTGGGAAGATGATGGAGCAAAACCTCCTGGAAGCAGTTTCCCAACACGGGTAGCGAGGAAGGTGGGCTGGGCTGGCTTGGGAGTAGTAAGCATGGATTGACAGAGGAGAAGTCATGCTTCACCAAGCTGGTAGCCTCCTACAGTGAGGTGACTAGCTTGGTGAAGAAGGGAAGAGCAGTGGATGTTGTCTACCTTGACTTCAGTAAGGCTCAAGCAGCCACAGGAACAAAAAGCAAAATACGTGTAAACCACTTTCTGCCACAGAACATTTCAAGTAACGTCTTTTTTTATGGGAGACATCGCCCTTCTCAGTTCATAGAGTCTCAGAATCGTTGGAGTTGGAAGGGACCTCTTGAGATCCTGTAGTCCAAGCCAACAGCTCCAGCAGGCTCAACAAGGGGTTTCTGGCCTTGAAATGGAATTTCGTGTGTTTTAATTTGTGCCCATTGCCTCTTGCACTGCCAGTTGGTACAACAGAGAAGAGTCGTGCTCCCTCTTCATTCCCTTCCACCAGGTATGGGAAAAATCCCAGCTATCACAGCCTCCCCTCATATTTCAGACACACCAAGCCCTTAACTAGTTTTGTGACAAAGCGGGGATCTGCAGGGAAGACCTGTGTGGAGGCAGGAGTAGCCAGCAGCCAGCCATGCCACAAAGGGATGTGCTGTCCCGGGTGGTCAGGAGCGACTTGGCAGGGGTCAGAGGGACAGGGACGATCCAGCGGGCTGGCTGGAGCCTCTTCGTGCCCACACGATCTCCCTGCTCTTACACACACTTGCACTTCTACTTCTCTGGCCACCCGCCTCCCTCTACCAGTCCCTGGACAGTTCCTTGGGATATCTCTTCCTTGGGATATGCTCTCCCTACCTTGCTCTCCCCTGGGCGTGCTCCACTCGCTGCATCATCTGGCTTGATACTCGACAGCAATTATAGACACTCGCTTTCTCACACTCCACAAGCTGGCACATTGTTTCCACTCGCCCTGGTCTGTCCAGGCGCCGGCACCCCAGACAAACAGTCCCTATGACCTCTGGTCCCACTCCAGTGACTGTCACCAAGGAGACAGGAACCACGTCGACCTGTGGTGTGACTCCAGTTGCTGCCCCATAGACTTCCATACACACACGTGCACGCAGAATAGGGAGCCCCTCCCCAGGGCAAATAGTTCAGAACAGAAGTTAAGACAAAGACCAGACAGGATGCACTGATCAGAAGCAGGCCATGGCCAGGCAAGCATCCTGAACAGCAACCAGTTCTTGAGGGACAAACACGTTATGACATCTCCCTCTAGTTTTCTCATGTTTTTTCCTGCCAGTACCACCCTGAGCCTTCCCTTCCCCCACCTCTAGTTCCTCCCCCAAAACATCCCATGCTGAGTCTCGTGCTGTCCCGTGATGCTCTTCCCCTGCACTCATCACAGCAGTTTACCAGATCAGCCATGAAGGTATTATACAAAACAGGCCCCAATACTGGGCCGTGGGGAACACAGCTGGTGTTCTGGTGGTGGTGGTGGTGGTGGTGGACCGGCCACCAACTGGATGTAAGTCCATTCACCACAACCCTTTGAGCCCAGCCGTCCGGCCAGGTCTTTTACCCAGTGAAGAGTAGACCCGTCCAAGCCATGAGCAGCCAGTTTCTCCAGGAGAATGCTGTGGGAGACAGCGCCAAAGGCTGCACTGGAAAACTGTGACGAGCCCTCCCTGCCCAAGCCTTCTCTTCACAACAAAAACACCGAAGTCTCTCCGCCTTTCCTTACAGGGCAGGTTCTCCAGCCCTTTGATCATCTCTGTGGCCCTCTTTTGGACCTCCTCCAGTCTGCCTGCGTCTTTCTCAAATTGTGGGGGTCAGAACCGGACACAGTTCTCCACATGTGGCCTGACAAGTGCTGAGTGGAATGGGGTGATCATTTCTCTACCTCTGGTAGTAATGGACCTTCAGATGCAGACCAGGATCTGATTTGCCTTTGCTCCTGCAGTGGTGCAATGCTGACGTACGTTCAGGCTGTTGTCCACCAGGACCCCCAGGTACCTTTCAGCAAGGCGGCTCCTCAGCCACATACAACCTAGCCTGTACCAGGCCCTTTGGTTATGTCTTTGTTAAACTTCATACAGCTCTCGTGCTGTCCTGTGATGCTCTTCCCCTGCCCTCATCACAGTTTTCCAGGACTGAAAAGCCACTACAAAGAGGACAGAAGTTCTTCACAAAGAACCGTGTGGAGAGAACAAAGAGCAACCGGGAGAGGATTTACCTTTACGTAGGAAAGACATTTTTTAGAGTGAGAACGATCATGCGCTGCGTCAGTCTCCCCAGGGATATGGTAGAGTCCCTATGGCTAGAGGTGTCCAAGATGCAATTGGGCACGGTGCTAGGTAATCTCGTCTAGGCTCCCTTGCCCACGGAACACTGGACCAAATGCTCTTTTGCGGTCCCTTCCAATAGGGTTGATTCTATGATTCGATGAATATTCAGGAGGAACCTGTAGTTCTACCGAGGGAGGAACTCTTTTGGATACTCAGGTGGTTGGTATTGGAGAAGAGGGGAGAATGAAAGACGACTCTCTGGCAAAGCTGGTGCCCAATGCCTTTAATGAGACAATCAAAGGAAAATGGAAAAGACGAGAGCTTAAGCAATGCAGTTTGGAGGCTGAGCAAAGCTCAGAGAAGTGCTGCCATCTGAAGGAAAGTCCCCACGCCAGGGATGCTTCCTTTCCGATTCCTCTTCAAGGCTCTGGCAACCACGTATCACCTAGGCCTATCGCTACAGAAGGAAAGAGGACGTATTTCATGGGGAGCGCAAGGTAAAGCAGAGCAAGAGGGGGAAAGAGAGAGGCTCCCTTGGGAAGAGACGGAAGGCCAGCGCCGGGCCCTTCCTCCAGGCAGAGGCGTGGGCGCTCGGCTCCTCGGCAGAGCATGGCCGCGCTCTCAGGGCTGGCTCCAGGGCTTTCCTCGAGGCTCCTGATGCTTGACCATGGGCAGGCAGTCCACGGGCTTCAGCATAAGAGATTGCCCCGTGCCAGGGGCCCGCAGAGCCCACGGCCCAGACCGGACCACCCAAAGCCCCCCAGAGCCAGGGAGCCCCCAGAAGCGATGGGCACACTGCCAGCGCTGAGAGAGCTCCCCACGGCAGCCGACGCGGTGGATCCCACGGCTGTGCTCTGAGGGAAGGAGCTGAGGATTGGGCCCGGCAGCGTCACCACGACTGGCGAGGGCTGGATCGCAACGCTGGAGTCAGCGCACCGGGTGACGCAGGGCTCGTTGCAGCTGTTGGCAAGCGGGGTGGGGCCGCAGGCAGCTGGCAGGCACAGGCCGTAGCACGACATGTCTCACGGAGGGAGGCGACCCTGCAAGAGCAAGAGCAGGCAGAGGGCATTAGCTGTCGGGCCCTTCAGAGCCCAGCTCGGCTTCTCCTACGACGGGCAGCGGCTGGGAGTTCAGTGGAGAGAGACTGGAGTTGGGGCACGAGTCAAGAAAGCTGTGTCCAGCTGGAGGGCCCGCAATGGTGCCCTCCTCTGATTTTGGCCAAACTCCGCAATGCACACCCTCCTCTCCACCACCTGAGCCTCCCTGCTGCCTGGTCACACCCTGCTGTATCTGAAGATATCTTCTCTCACCCACCTGGGATGTGACAGGCACAGGGACCTGGGCTAACCTGGCCAGAGCTACTTGCAATAGCCCCACAAAATGCAAGGGTCCCACTCGGTAAACGTTGTCAAAGGCAGAAGCAATGGCACAGCCCAAGAGTTGATGGACCTGCAGTGTCTGCAGAGAGGGGGTTTCTGGGCATTTTGGTGGGCCTGCGGTGCTGTATTGGTTTGTAATTGCAGGGTGACCCAAGAGGGTGCGTCCAAACGCAGGGAAGCTGCCCCTGTCCAAGTCAACATCTTTTGCAGCCTATACCTCAGCTGGCCTTGCCACTCCCAGGCATGGAGGCCCCATGGAGGCGCTCTGCTGCCTCCGGTTGCTGCATTACCAATGCCCTGTTTCACATCCTAGACCGTTCCATGAGGACAAGGGAGGCACAATATATGCAGCCCTCTCCACAAAAACTGTCCTGCCAACCAAGGAGACAAGAGGCAAAATGAACTGAGACTTACCAACTCCGCAGAGCAGAGGAAGGCACAAGGAGAGGATAGAAGAGCTGGGAGTTGGGCACACTTTTAAACGGCGGCCCAGAGCCCCAGGGGAGCTGAAAAATGACACAAACATGAAGCGTGTTGAGAAACAGCAATCTTGGCTCCTCAAAGCCCTGACGGTAGATGAAAGACCTTCTTTGATGATGCCTCCTTTGCCTGAAATGCTTGGCTCCCTTTTCATCCTGGGTAGCACTGAAGGGATTTTATTGATAGCAATTACGTTTCTTCCCCAGACCAATGCTCGTTTGAGGTCTCATTCCAGTTGCTGGTGAAGCCTCCCAGCAGATTCAGGCCACGAGTAGGTGTTGTGCGCATTCTGCCGCTCCTGGGGAAGGTGGCCGCCGCTTACCTAGGACTTTGCCTGTGGGGCACGTGTGAAGGCCACTCAGAAGGGTCTCTCTTTGACGGGCTGAGGCCGACCCTGAGCAACAGCAGTGCCTGCAGGCTATGGAGCTGTACAGAGACCAGCCCAGCCAAGCCTCTGCAGAATGGCTGTTCCACTGAGGGACAGAGAATGGAGGAGACTCAGATCCCCGGGGTGATTGGAAGGTGATGGTCAAACAAGGTCCTCCTGCTGTCTGGAGAGAAACCCTGTTGTGTTCAGGGATGGGGACACAGAGGCCATTGCTGGAGTGGATCAGGCTGCTCGGTGACCGATCTCTGCTCCCCTTGCGCCTCAATGATGCACACGCTTTCCAGGCATGCAAAACGAGCCCAGCAGTTCAGCTGTTGTCTTCAGTCGGGGAAGGCCAGAGCGTTTTCTTTGGGAACTGCGCAGCCCTTGCCTTGCCTGCCAGGACTTTGCTCGTTACTCTGCCAAGGAGAATCAATGGCTCAGCGTGGCCCTGCAGAGCGATGAAGGAGCCTGCTGACTCATGCCTGAAAGAGAGCCATGACCAAGTGGACCAGTTTGCTTTGGCGCAGTCTTCCCAAACAACACTCGTCTTTGCATCGTTGCCGGGGGCTCGTTCAGGTCACTGACCCAGAGGGTCTGGCTTCTTTTCCCTGGCTCAGGGACGAATTGGCACATTCAGGGCCCTTTAATTACAAAGTGTCACCAGCAGACCACCTTGGAGTCACCTGTGAGTCACCAGAAAGTGCTGAGGCACTATGAGAGACCTCATCGACACCGCGGTGCGAATCATCCATGCACTGGCATCAGGGGCTCTGGGGGAAATGGCTTCAGACGTGCAGAGGACCCTAGGCACAACTTCATGTCCGCATTCCTGCAGAAATGCAGCTTTTTGTACAGCGTTGTCATGGCTGTTAGCATCTTGCCCAACCACTTAGTGACTCCTTGAAATCCTGTCATGCTCCTTGGTGAAACAGCAGCCAAAGGAGGACAGCAGGGACGTGCCCTGACGTTCCCACTCCCAGACGTTTCTGGAGCACAGACCAAATTGAGGAAGGTTGCCACCTCTATGTGCGCAGGTCCTGGGGAGCCTGCTTTTTTGATGGACTGGTGTGACAGACCACCGGACATAGGCGGCAGCAACTGGTGCTGCCCTATGAGACACAGAGGAGACTGCCGGTCTGGAAAGGTTTGGGGGCAGCTCAAAGGCCAGCCGCCTGTGACCAGCACTGAGAACCGCCACTGACTGCCCAGGCTGCTTGGGAAGATGGGCCCCACTTTCACCCGGGTGGCCGTGCTATTTGCGGGGAAGGGTCTTGGAAGGGGGATGTTGTCTTCTCCTGCAAGGGATCGATGGCTCTGCCTCTACTTCTGCCATTGTTTCCAGCAGGGCCATGCTCTGGGGCTGTTGTGCCATCCTGCCGGGACGGTCGACCCAGTGCCACGGCTCACAGCAGAAACGTGCTCGCTCCGTACAGGCAGAAACAGGTCCCAGGCGTCAGTATGGTGCCAGGGTGGGAGGCAGCCACCCATGCCTCTTTTCCAGGTGGAACTGGAAGTGCACTCACCGACAAAGCAGCCAGTGATGCTCCCTCCTGAAAGGCTCTGAGGCTCTGTGAGGAACCTGCAAGGCCCTCGACCCTCAGCGTGTCCTCAACTGAAGGGCAGGGAAGTGGCTGCCTCTGTCTTCCAACCCCCAAAGCCCCGAGATGTGGCCCTTTGAGACGTGGCCCAGCTCCGCAGAAGAGGCACGGGTTGCCCACAGCAATGTCTGCGCGGGAAGCTGCCAGCAGGGACCAGCCTCAAAGGGGAACTCCCCAAATGGGACGACCTGCCCTATGGCTGCCCTGTTCCCAGGCTGTGCTCTATGAGGGATGAGCGCTCTAACTACTCAGGTGCACCAGCAAATGCCAAAGGCTGCCGTGGGTAAGGAGAGAGGTTGAGTACAGCCTTGCTGCTCCTCCCTCTCTGCTCTCCCTTCTGGCAACTGAGGGGTGGTGCAAAGAGGAGCAGACGCCAGGACAGACACCCTGCTCCTCACGTAGCCTCCTTTGCCACCAGACAGGAGCAAGACACAGCCCCTCACAGCTCTGCTACAGCAGGCAGTGAGTAGCGTGGCTGGGTTGCTCTCCTCCTTGGCCTGCCATCCTGCCCCGCTGATGGATGTGGGAAGGCTGTGGAGGCATTCCTCTGGTGCACAAGGAGCCAGGCATTTGCTGTGCCTGAGCAAAGCTGAGGCAGGCCACATGCATCCGCCTGCCTCAGCAGGCGTGTGGTAACACCAGAGGGCAGGAAGGCTCTGCTTTGAACTGTAGCCACAAGAGGACATGTCCTTCCCAGGGCTGGCAAGGCAACCAAAAGGGAAAAGCTCCCTCAGCCAAATGCCTACGAGTTTACTCCTCCGCCACTTTGACCTTGCACCCTTGGGGCTGACTACCCGCTTTAAGAATGAGAATTGAAAGATTTCCATAGAACAAGACCCTTTTTTTTCCCCCCTTCCCCTTTTTACCTTTGTTTTGGGGCCACCTCGGAGCTACCTGGCACCTCTAGGAATGGTCCCGGTGCCCCCATCCCTTGACACCGAGGCGCTTCTCTCCATCTCACAGAGAGTCCTTCTTTGGCCTTTGCCTTCCAACCAGCTCCGGGGATCCGAGTCCCTTCCTTTTTGGTGTCCCTTGGCCGGACAGGCATCCAGCCGGGGCTGGGCTGATTACTGAGCCCTTCCACGGCCCTGCGGGGCCTTGTGTTTCTCAGGGTCAGCCTCAGCCATTCAGCAGGAGACCTGCTTGAGTGGCCTTCATCAGGAGTGCTCCGCAGATGCAGGCCTGACTGAGAGTGGTAGTCACGTTCCGCACCAAGGATGGGCACAACCCACACACAGGGCCTGAAGCCCGAAGCTACTGAAACCTTTTCCTGGGAACTGGCATGGCACCGCAGATGACCGTTGCTTTGAGGAGCCAGCACGTGAGGCATCACTGTGCTCTCAACCCAGTAGGGAAATGCAAGCCAGACCTCTCGGATGAGAGAGACAAGTTCTTCGTCTGTTGGCTGTGCTTTGCAAGCCTCAAATTGCTGTTTGTTAACGCGCTTCACAAAGAAGGCGTGTTCCAGGCCTCCTGAGGCGCTGGATCAGCATATAAAAAGCCCGTGCCACTCCAGGCCCTTCCATCCACAGCTCTTCCCTTGCTCTGCACGGTGAACTTGGTAAGTCTGAACTCCACTCCTCTTCCTGCCGGTAGGATTGCTGTCAGGGGGACCGCTTGCCTTCTGATACGTGGTTCAGGCTTGAAAATACACTGGGCTCCCCTCTTCTGGGAGGTGAGTTGGTGAGAGAAGAGGGAAGGCTTTTTTCCTTTCCGAGAGGGACTCAGTTGGGCTCTTCTATAGCAGTGGCTCTGCTGAAGTCTGAGGCTGGACCACCCGTACCAACTAACTGGTTCAACAGGTGCTTCGTCCGACTTCCATGGTGCAACGCCCTGCCTTGGTCACTCCTGGCACATAAAGAAAATTTGCAGGGAGATCTGGCCCTAACCAGGCGCTGCCCGTTGTAGGAGAAGCCGAGCCGGGCTCTGAAGGGGCCCGACAGCTAATGCCCTCTGCCCGCTCTTGCTCTTGCAGGGTCGCCTCCCTCCGTGAGACATGTCGTGCTACGGCCCATGCCTGCCAGCTGCCTGCGGCCCCACCCCGCTTGCCAACAGCTGCAACGAGCCCTGCGTCACCCGGTGCGCTGACTCCAGCGTTGCGATCCAGCCCTCGCCAGTCGTGGTGACGCTGCCGGGCCCAATCCTCAGCTCCTTCCCTCAGAGCACAGCCGTGGGATCCACCGCGTCGGCTGCCGTGGGGAGCTCTCTCAGCGCTGGCAGTGTGCCCATCGCTTCTGGGGGCTCCCTGGCTCTGGGGGGCTTTGGGTGGTCCGGTCTGGGCCGTGGGCTCTGCGGGCCCCTGGCACGGGGCAATCTCTTATGCTGAAGCCCGTGGACTGCCTGCCCATGGTCAAGCACCAGGAGCCTCGAGGAAAGCCCTGGAGCCAGCCCTGAGAGCGCGGCCATGCTCTGCTGAGGAGCCGAGCGCCCACGCCTCTGCCTGGAGGAAGGGCCCGGCGCTGGCCTTCCGTCTCTTCCCAAGGGAGCCTCTCTCTTTCCCCCTCTTGCTCTGCTTTACCTTGCGCTCCCCATGAAATACGTCCTCTTTCCTTCTGCAGCGATAGGCCTAGGTGATACGTGGTTGCCAGAGCCTTGAAGAGGAATCGGAAAGGAAGCATCCCTGGCGTGGGGACTTTCCTTCAGATGGCAGCACTTCTCTGAGCTTTGCTCAGCCTCCAAACTGCATTGCTTAAGCTCTCGTCTTTTCCATTTTCCTTTGATTGTCTCATTAAAGGCATTGGGCACCAGCTTTGCCAGAGAGTCGTCTTTCATTCTCCCCTCTTCTCCAATACCAACCACCTGAGTATCCAAAAGAGTTCCTCCCTTGGTAGAACTACAGGTTCCTCCTGAATATTCATAGAATCATAGAATCACCCCTATTGGAAGGGACCGCAAAAGAGCATTTGGTCCAGTGTTCCGTGGGCAAGGGAGCCTAGACGAGATTACCTAGCACCGTGCCCAGTTGCATCTTGGACACCTCTAGCCATAGGGACTCTACCATATCCCTGGGGAGACTGACGCAGCGCATGATCGTTCTCACTCTAAAAAATGTCTTTCCTACGTAAAGGTAAATCCTCTCCCGGTTGCTCTTTGTTCTCTCCACACGGTTCTTTGTGAAGAACTTCTGTCCTCTTTGTAGTGGCTTTTCAGTCCTGGAAAACTGTGATGAGGGCAGGGGAAGAGCATCACAGGACAGCACGAGAGCTGTATGAAGTTTAACAAAGACATAACCAAAGGGCCTGGTACAGGCTAGGTTGTATGTGGCTGAGGAGCCGCCTTGCTGAAAGGTACCTGGGGGTCCTGGTGGACAACAGCCTGAACGTACGTCAGCATTGCACCACTGCAGGAGCAAAGGCAAATCAGATCCTGGTCTGCATCTGAAGGTCCATTACTACCAGAGGTAGAGAAATGATCACCCCATTCCACTCAGCACTTGTCAGGCCACATGTGGAGAACTGTGTCCGGTTCTGACCCCCACAATTTGAGAAAGACGCAGGCAGACTGGAGGAGGTCCAAAAGAGGGCCACAGAGATGATCAAAGGGCTGGAGAACCTGCCCTGTAAGGAAAGGCGGAGAGACTTCGGTGTTTTTGTTGTGAAGAGAAGGCTTGGGCAGGGAGGGCTCGTCACAGTTTTCCAGTGCAGCCTTTGGCGCTGTTTCCCACAGCATTCTCCTGGAGAAACTGGCTGCTCATGGCTTGGACGGGTCTACTCTTCACTGGGTAAAAGACCTGGCCGGACGGCTGGGCTCAAAGGGTTGTGATGAATGGACTTACATCCAGTTGGTGGCCGGTCCACCACCACCACCACCACCACCAGAACACCAGCTGTGTTCCCCACGGCCCAGTATTGGGGCCTGTTTTGTATAATACCTTCATGGCTGATCTGGTAAACTGCTGTGATGAGTGCAGGGGAAGAGCATCACGGGACAGCACGAGACTCAGCATGGGATGTTTTGGGGGAGGAACTAGAGGTGGGGGAAGGGAAGGCTCGGGGTGGTACTGGCAGGAAAAAACATGAGAAAACTAGAGGGAGATGTCATAACGCGTTTGTCCCTCAAGAACTGGTTGCTGTTCAGGATGCTTGCCTGGCCATGGCCTGCTTCTGATCAGTGCATCCTGTCTGGTCTTTGTCTTAAGTTCTGTTCTGAACTATTTGCCCTGGGGAGGTGCTCTCTATTCGGTGCGCATTTGTGTCCAGAGGCTATAACCAGCCCAACTTATGCTCTTTTTGCTGTGATACACACTGGCAAATTCACGCTCGGATGGAGTCCAGAATTTTTTACCTAAATTTGTTACCTAATTTACCCTGTTGCCTTGGCTCTGTGTGGAAGAGGATGCGGAAGCAGCAGCCCTTTGAGCACCATGGACTCACAACTTCATAGGTATTGTCACTGACATCTCTGCATTGGTCACAGCAGGGGCCTGAGGTGTATTTTCAGCAATAACTGAAAAATTAAATGCATGAAACCCCTCTTTTATTGCTCAGAGTTTAGCCCCCTCCATAGATGTGATGAGTGGTGTCCTTCCCCATACCCACAGAGCACATCCTCTTTGCCTAGTCTAGATTTGATAAGTTTTAAACAGATGAGGTTTAACTGCTCCCCTTAGACATTGACTTCATTCTGTGCCTGTCTGCTGGAATACTAGTGCATGCAAGGAAGGGTACATATTCAACACACACACACGTGCGTATGCGTGCACACACATGTGCATGCACACTTGCAGCAGGAAAATTTTTGCATGTGAGGAGAGCAGGTCTGCATGACAGAACTTTTTTTCACAGCAAAAGTAGATTGAATAGAAGTTAACAGGTTGACAATACCTGTGAAGAAGGCACAGAAACATCTGGCAGAGCACTGTGCTGCTGGTTACACGAAGTCCCCTTAAGCAGCTGAACTAGGAAACCAGAGAATAAATCCAAAGTGCTGGGGAATGCAGTCTTCCTGATTTGGGCTTTTTTGTTCTTTTTTCAAAGGTATGAAATTGCCCCAATTGATTTGACGAGGAGGTGGCTAAGGAGAAGCATGCATAGACTTGTGATCCACTTTTGTTCTTCAGACCTGCCCCTTTCTCAGCCTCCTTCTGCCAAATCTCAATGCCAAGGGAAGGTGTTTGGGAACTCAGTCAGGCCCTTGTTGGCTGCCCTCAAGGATTTCCTGACATGTGCCCACAGCTGGTATGCCAAGCCTGCTGAGTCATGTAGAGAGGCATGCTCTCTCCTTTCCCCTCAGATTTGCTCAGTCTCAGCATAAAACCCAAGCTTCTCGGAGGCACCACTTGGGCAGTTTGACCTTGGACAGCCAATCTAAGCTTGGGTCAGCATGGACAGAGTGCTACCTGCCTGCCCGCCTTGAGGTAGAAAGAATTATGTTATGCTCTCATTTAGTGGGATAGGATGGAGAGGCGAGAAAAGGTATCTCCGTCCTGGATTTTACCTCTTTGCAAGGCTCCTGAATTGCACTTTGCAGGGAGGGCAGAGGGAGAGGGGAGCAGAAGGGCTGTACTCAACTTCCACCCTTACCCACAGCTTTTTTGGCACTAGTTGCTCAGTGAATATCACTGGTTAGAGCATGTAATAGGATGCAGGCTTTAATGGGACTCTGTCCTGGTTCCAGTGGGGATAGGGTTAATTCTCCCCAGGCTCCGGCAGGGACACAGGTATTCCATCCCGTGGGAGCCGTGCCCAGTCGGAGCTGCCAGGGGAGGCAGCAGGAGGTTGTGGCTTGGCAGCAGGCTGGGGTGTCCCGGGTCCAGTCGGTGAGTGGTGGTACCGTAATCATCTTTGTACATTCCCCTATCCGTGTTATTGTTGCTGTTTTCTTGTTCCCTTTGCTGTTCTGTTAAACTGCCTTTGTCTCAACCCAAGAGTCTTGCCTTTTTCTTCCAATTCTTCCCGTGGCAGGGGAGGCTTTGAGAGAGTGGCCACATGGTTCTTTGTTGCCACCTGAGGACAAAACACTACAGTCCTTTTTGGCACCCAGCATGGGGCTTGAAGGGTTGAGATAACGACAAAATCCAACTAGAGCTTGGAAAAACGAATTTGTTGTGTGCATTTATTATATTAGGCAAATAGTCACTGGTCACCATGTTGCTTGATTTGTTCTCGTGGCTGTGTTATGTAAATTTCTATATGGCTTCCTGTGTATACTTCCCATATACTTCCCGTGATGCTGTTTATCACCTCTGGGAGAGGGATCAGGATTATAATTTTGCTGTCCTGTGTGATATCAGCTTATGATATGATAACGTCATTGTTCAGACGTATTTTGGGGTGTTTCTGTGGTTTTGCTGTCCTGCCTGTACCTTGGGCACCGTCTCTCAGAATTTATTAATAATTACACCCAGTCTATGGGGAAACAGGGGGGGACACTTTCCCCAGCTCTTTTGCCTCCCTTTTCTCCTTCGGGTCAGGTATGACAACTTTTAAGAATTTTGAATATCCTTGGGATGCTCAAACCAGCATGTTCCTAGTGTTATGTCTCCTGAATACATTCCAGGTCTTGTTTAGGGTTACGCGACTATTTAAGACTACCACCCGGAGATCTGCTCCGAGGCTGGATAGTCAGGGGTGGCACGGCATGTGGGAGAGCATGGGCAGGTACCTAGAGAACTACTCACCTCCTGAGTGAGACTTCATCCCTGAACAATTACAGAACGCTGATAAGGTGGTAGAATATTTGAAGGGAAAATGCTGTGGTTATTCTGGAGAGGCACAACTCACCGCGCTGTGCTGGGCCCTGGCCAGTATCTACCAGGCACTGCTCAGTGTTACGCAGCACCCTCAGGGGGAAGAGATGGAGACCAGACCGACAGACACTGTGGCTACTGCAACCCCTGCGACGGACACTGCGACTACTGCAACCCCTGTGACAGACTCTACAGCTACTCCAACCCTGGTGGCTGCCACTGCAGCTGAACCAGAAAACCAACCCGTGCCAGTATCAGTTGCCCCCATACAGAAGAAGAAGTACACAAAGAAATCAGTTGGCTTAGTAAGGGATGATGATGAAGCAGGGCCATCACGAGAACAGGAGGAAGAGGCAGAACCAGAGATAATCACCCCATCCCTATCCTTGAGTGAGCTGTGGGATATGCGAAAAGATTTCAGCCAACTTTCAGGTGAGCACATTGTCACCTGGCTGCTATGGTGCTGGGTTAACGGGGCCAGTGGCCTGGAATTAGAAGGTAGGGAAGGCAGGCAGCTGGGATCCCTGTCTAGGGAAGGCAGCATTGACAAGGCAATTGGGAAGAAGACCTGAGCCCTCAGCCTCTAGAAATGACTCCTGTCAGGTGCGAGGGAGAGGTACCCCTTCAGTGAAGATGTTGTATGTCAACCAAGCAAGTGGACCACCATGGAAAGAGGTATCCACTACCTGGCACATCAGACCCACAGGAGTATAAGGCTTTAGTGGTCACGGGTGCACAGTGCACCCTAATACCATCAAGCTATAGAGGGTCAGAACCCATTTGTATTTCTGGGGTCACAGGGGGATCCCAAGAGCTGACTGTACTGGAGGTGGAAGTGAGCCTAACTGGGAATGAGTGGCAAAAGCATCCCATTGTGCCTGGCCCAGAGGCTCCATGCATCCTTGGCATAGATTACCTCAGGAGAGGGTATTTTAAGGACCCAAAAAGGCTACAGTTGGGCCTTTGGCATAGCTGCCTTGGAGACAGAGGAAGTTAAACAGTTGTCTACCTTGCCTGGTCTCTCGGAGGACCCTTCTATTGTGGGGTTGTTGAGGGTTGAAGAACAGCAGGTGCCAATCGCTACCACAACGGCGCATCGGTGGCAATATCGCCCTAACCGAGACTCTCTGATTCCCATCCATAAGCTGATTCATCAACTAGAGGCTCAAGGAGTGATCAGCAAGACTCGCTCACCCTTTAACAGTCCCATATGGCCGCTGCGAAAATCTAATGGAGAGTGGAGGCTAACTGTAGACTATCGTGGTCTGAATGAAGTCACGCCACCGCTGAGCGCTGCCGTGCCGGACACGCTAGAACTCCAGTACGAACTGGAGTCCAAGGCAACCAAGTGGTATGCCACGATTGATATAGTGAATGCATTCTTCTCGGTCCCTTTGGCAGCAGAGTGCAGGCCACAGTTCGCTTTCACTTGGAGGGGCGTCCAGTACACCTGGAATCGACTGCCCCAGGGGTGGAAACACAGCCCCACCATTTGCCATGGACTGATCCAGACTGCACTGGAACAGGGTGAAGCTCCAGAACATCTGCAATACATCGATGACATCATTGTATGGGGAAACACAGCAGAAGAAGTTTTTGAGAAAGGGAATAAAATAGTCTGAATCCTTCTGAAAGCTGGTTTTGCCATAAAACGAAGTAAGGTCAATGGACCTGCACAGGAAATCCAGCTGTTAGGAATAAAAATGGCAAGATGGATGCCGTCAGATTCCAATGGATGTGATCAACAAAATAGCAGCTATGTCTCCACCAACTAGTAAAAAGGAAACACAAGCTTTCTTACGTGTTGTGGGTTTTTGGAGGATGCATATCCCAGATTACAGTCAAATTGCAAGCCCTCTGTATCAAGTAACCCGGAAGAAAAACGATTTTAAATGGGGTCCTGAGAAACGACAAGCTTTTGAACAAATCAACCAGGAAATAGCCCATGCAGTGGCCCTGGGGCCAGTCCGGGCAGGACAAGATGTTAAAAATGTGCTCTACACCACAGCCGGGGAGAACGGCCCTACCTGGAGCCTCTGGCAGAAAGCACCAGGGGAGACTCGTGGTCGACCCCTGGGGTTTTGGAGTCGGGGATACAGAGGATCCAAAGCCCGCTACACTCCAACAGAAAAAGAGATATTGGCAGCATATGAAGGGGTTCGAGCTGCTTCAGAAGTGGTTGGTACAGAAGCACAGCTCCTCTTAGCACCTTGACTGCTGGTGTTGGGCTGGATGTTCAAAGAAAGGGTCCCCACCACACATTGTGCAACTGATGCTACATGGAGTAAGTGGATTGCACTGATCACACAGCGAACTCGAATGGGAAACCCCAGTCACCCCGGAATTCTGGAAGTGATCATGGACTGGCCAGAAGGCAAGGATTTCAGAATGTCACCAGAGGAGGAGGTGACGCGCATGGAAGAGGCCCCACCATATAATAAACTGCCAGAAAATGAGAAGAAATATGCCCTGTTCACTGATGGGTCCTGACGGATTTTGGGAAAGCATCGAAAGTGGAAGGCTGCTGTGTAGGGTGCTACGCGACAAGTTGCAAAAGCCCGTGAAGGACAGGGTCCATCGAGCCAGTTTGTAGAGGTGAAAGCCATTCATCTGGCTTTGGACATTGCTGACTGAGAAAAATGGCCAGTACTTTCACAGAATCATAGGGTTGGAAGGGACCTCTGGAGATCATCTAGTCCAACCCCCTGCCAGAGCAGGGTCACCTAAAGCAGGTGGCACAGGAACGCCTCCAGGCGGGTTTGGAATGTCTCCAGAGATGGAGAATCCACCACCTCTCCGGGCAGCCTGGGCCAGGGCTCTGCCACCCTCACAGCAAAGAAGTTCCTCCTCATGTTTAGGTAGAACTCCCTATGGTCAAGTTTGCGCCCGTTACCTCTTGTCCTGTCCCTGGGCACCACTGAAAAAAGACTGGCCCCATCCTCCTGACACGCACCCTTTAACTATTTATAAGCGTTGATAAGATCCCCCCTCAGTCTTCTTTTTTACAGACTAAAAAGACCCAAGTCACTCAGGCTTTCCTAATAAGAGAGGTGTTCCAGTCCCCTAATCATCTCGGTAGCTCTCTGCTGCACCCTCTCCAGCAGTTCCCTGTCCTCCTTGAACCGGGGAGCCCAGAACTGGACACAGTACTCCAGGTGCGGCCTCCCCAGGGCAGAGCAGAGGGGGAGGATGACCTCCCTCCACCTGCTGGCCATACTCTTCTTGATGCACCCCAGGATGCCATTGGTCTTCTTGGCCACAAGGGCACATTGCTGGCTCATGGGCATCCTGTTGTCCACCAGGACTCCCAGGTCTCTTTCAACTGAGCTGCTCTCCAGCGGGTCATCCCCAACCTGTCCCGGTGCAGGGGTTATTCCTCCCCAGGTGCAGCACCCTACACTTGCCCTTGTTGAATTTCATAAGGTTCCTCTTTGCCCAGATCTCCAGCCTGTCCAGGTCTCTCTGTATGGCAGCACAGCCTTCCGGTGTGTCAGCCACCCCCCCCAGCTTTGTGTCATCAGCAAACTTGCGGAGGATGCACTTCATCCCTTCATCCACGTCATTGATGAATATATTGAAGAGGACTGGACCCAGTACTGACCGCTGGGGAACACCACTCGTCACTGACCTCCAACTAGACTCTGTGCCCCTAATCACTACCCTCTGAGCTCTGTCTTTCAACCAGTAATCTATCCACCTTACTGTCCATTCATCAAGCCCACTCTTCCTAAGCTTTCTCTCTACAGTGATTCATGGACAGTGGCAAATGCTCTGTGGGGGTGGTTACAGCAGTGGGAGCAGGGCAACTGGCAGCGCAGAGGCAAATCCATCTGGGCTGCTGAACTATGGCAAGATGTTGCTGGCCGGATAGAGAATCTGGTTGTGAAAGCATGTCGTGTAGCTGCCCATGTACCCAAGAGTCAGGCCACTGAGGAACATCAGAACAACCAGCAGGTGTGTTGGGCTGCTAGGATTGAATCAGGTGGATCTGGACTGGCAACATAAGGGTGAACTATTCACAGCTCAATGGGCCCATGACACCTCAGGCCATCAAGGAAGAGATGCGACATATAGATGGGCTCGTGACCGAGGGGTGGACTTGACCACGGGCACTATTGCACAGGCCATCCATGAATGTGAGACATGCGCTGCAATCAAGTAAGCCTCTTTGGTGTGGAGGACGATGGCTGAAATATAAATACGGGGAGGCCTGGCAGCTTGATTATATCACACTGCCACAAACTCGCCAAGGCAAGCGCCATGTGCTCACAATGGTGGAAGCAACCACTGGATGGCTGGAAACATACCCTGTGCCCCATGCCACTGCCCGGAACACTATCCTGGGCCTTGAAAAACAAGTCCTGTGGCAACATGGCACGCCAGAGAGAACTGTGTCGGACAATGGGACCCATTTCCGAAACAGCGTCATAGACACTTGGGACAAAGGGCATGGCATTGAGTGGGTGTTTCACATCCCCTGTCACGCACCAGCCTCTGGGAAGATAGAACAATACAATGGACTGTTCAAACTACACTGAGAGCAATGGGTGGTGGGACTTTAAAACATTGGGACGCACATTTAGCAAAGGCTGCCTGGCTAGTTAACACCAGGGGATCTACCAATCGGGCTGGCCCTGCCCAATCAAAACTTCCACGTGCTGTAGAAGGGGATAAAGTCCCTGTAGTGCACATGAAGAATATGCTAGGGAAGACAGTCTGGGTTAGTCCTGCCTCAGGCAAAGGCAAACCCATCCGTGGGATTGCTTTTGCCCACAGACCTGGGTGCGCTTGGTGGGTGATGCGGAAGGATGGGGAAGTTTGCTGCGTACCTCATGGGGATCTGATTTTGGGTAAGAATAGCCAATTAATCAAATTGCATGATATTAATTGCTAAATAACCCTGCCACTGTATGTTCTTGTTACTTACTATAATTGCTATCAATTGTACTACAGTAAGAATCACCCAAATCAATGACAGATGGACTTTGATGAAAAACTGAGTAAAGCACAGCGGTGATGGGATCAGAACTGACCTCAGCAGCTGGTGCCCAGCAACTTCCTTGAGATCTGCATCTTCAGCCCATGGACCGTGGGCACCAGCTGCACTGGGTACACCAGCCGCAAGCTCCAAAAATACAACATGCAACAGTCCAGCACCACACACCATCTCACCTGCCCTGAAAGACTGTTCTAACGGACATTTTAGAGGGATGGCCCATAGGCTAAGGGCATTATATCTGTATGAATATATATGTACATATATATATATATAAAAAAAAAGACAGGGGAAAGCGGTGGTAATTCATTGGAACCTGTAAGATCTGGACATGACGTAGATGGTATGGAATAAGGGGTGGATAACATCCTGGTTCCAGTGGGGACAGGTTAATTCTCCCCAGGCTCCGGCAGGGATACAGGTATTCCATCCCAGGTGAGCCGTGCCCAATTGGAGCTGCCGGGGGAGGGGGCGGGAAGTAACCGCTGGGAGCGGGCTGGGGGTCCCAGGTCTGGTCGGTGAGCGGTGGTTCCGTAACCGTGTTTGTACATTCCCCTATCCGTGTTATTGTTGCTGTTTTCTTGTTCCCTTTTGCTGTTCTGTTAAACTACCTTTGTCTCAACCCACGAGTTTTGCCTTTTTCTTCTGATTCTTCCCTGTGGACAGGGGGCGGGAAGCTTTGAGATAGTGGCACGTGGTTCTTTGTTGCCGTCTGAGGCCAAACCATGACAGATTCCCACTGGGGGAGCTTGAATTTGGTAGCAAGAGTGAAGGGAATGGAGAGGGCAGACACTTACCCCTGAACAAACAGGTTTCTCTTGCCAGTTTGGGGTTTATGCTTGGGAACACTTCAAGGCTGGAAGCAGTGGCCACAGCCCTAAAAATGCTTCACGGCCTAAAAAGGCCTTGGGAGCATTTTTTTTTTTGTTGCTTCCATAACCACTTGCCTTTTCTCTTCTCCCCTCCCCCTGTGATTTTATACACAGGGCCTGTTCTCTGGCCCCTGCCCGTGGACACACTCCAGTATTCCACACTAGAAAGGACAGAAAGCTGGGAAAGCTGCAGGACCACCACTTCCTGTGAGTGAAGACAGCTTGTCTGGGAGGCATCTTCGCTTTAACATAGCATTGCTTCATTTCATTTGGGTTTCAGCTAAAACTTCTTCTGGAGCTTCTAAGCTGTCAACACCTCAAGGCAATCATGGCCACGGTTTGCTGTCATGCTCTTCTTTCTATCCATAGAGAACATGTGGGTGTTTAGTTTAGTTTTAGGGGTTGGTGGGCACACCTGAGTGTCACAATTCTTGGTGACTCCACAACAAGCTTCTGGCCTGTGCCGAAATGTCTTCACATGTTTTAACCCCTTTGACACCCTAACCCGCACCACTGGGACGGCCAGGGTGGCTTTGCTCTTCATGTTCTCCACAGCCCCTTGTGCTGCCACACCAGCAGCCCTCCACACCGTCTTCTCCCCAGGCCTCTTGTCAGGGTATGAGCCCTCAGCACAAATCTGAGCCATGCCACGTAGCCCAGGAATGCCATATTGCCATTGCTGGTAAAGGGCCACGGGCCTGGCATGGACTGTGCCAGGGTCAGGCTTATCAAGCTTGCTTTGCATGAAATTGTCTCAACCTGCCCAGAGCTCTGTTTTCACGTGACTTAGCTGTAACAGCAATTTTTCTAATAACTAGGTGGCTGTCTAATTTTATCTTACTTTGCTTTGTATGGTACAACCCTCTTTTTTGTTAGGGAGTTGTATTATTGCAAGAATACAACTCAGCTGTGTTATCGTATTGTTGTTGCTCCCGTAATTTTGTACAGTTATTCCAACAATAATAGAGCTATTCTGTGTGGAATGAGACACTTGCTACTCAGGTAATGACACAATGTAGAGGAATGTGAGACTGAGACAGCAAAGGTCTTGAGAAGAGGAACACGGCATGTAGTGTGGAGGAGTAAGAGGCACAGGATGAGAGATGGGACGCAGCGTGGCCCTGGACACGAGTGTTGTCCCAAATCTGAGTTCCTTTAACCTGGTATGCAAGAAGCCAATATACACCCAGAGGTGAGATACTGGTTTATCTCATTTCTACGCAGAGATACATGCTAGCTGGTTGACCCAAAAAGGTAGCACGACCTGGTAAGCTCAGAGTTAAGTATTATACATTTGAAGTAATGGTTAAACAACAGTTATCAGTACTTCCTACAGTTACACTTAGCCTTCCTCATTCCCACTGGTTCTTACTCTGCCTCGTCTCTACTTAAAGTCGCAGCATCCTCTCTTTTCACTAGTCATGCTCCCCAAGGAGGGGGCTTTTGTTAGTAGGGGGCTTTCCCTGCCTGAGGGTGGGTTTTTTTACTATGTTAATTAGGATAGTTCACTCAACTATTAGGATAGTTCAAATAACCTTGTTAGCAGTTCTGTTCCTCTTGAGCTTTTCTTGGTATTCCCTTATTTTGGCTAATTTATGGTATCCTCCTGCTCTGTTTCCAGGGTCACCTGTTGCTAACTATTTACAGTGGTTAATTGTACCCTTTACTTCTAGTATTTCTCCAACACCAAGGGCCTAAAAACATCTCACCATTGGACGGTGAAGGAAATGCAGCCCTGGGGCTGGATAAAACCATTTTCAGGGGAGTAGCAAAGAGGACAAAGAACAAGTGACCAACCTACGTAAAATGCACCACGTATAGTACCTGCAGATGTAGCGTGAACTTGCAGACAAGTGAAGAAAGACCAAGGTGTGAACGTATGGTAGGAAACATACCAAGACTTCCTAGGAGGAAGAATCAATCATCATCAAAATTACTTGGTTTGGGATGACTTTCAAGCAAGCACTCACCAGTCTCTCATCCCTCTCCAATGCTCAGTAGTTTTCTCTCTTACATACTCTCCACTTCTCCAGCAGGATGGGTGTCCCCACTTGAAAAAGTAAAGCCGAGAAAGTCAAGTCTATAGAGCAACGGCTATGCAATTTGCAGAGAAGAGTTTGACCTTTCTTCACTTGAAGAGGTCACAAAACACCTTGCATGGCAGGAAAATGTGTGAGCCACAGAGGCTGGAGGTAAGCAGAGTCCCACTGTGAAACGGACTGGGGATCTGAGCCTCCTTTGTTCTCTGCCTTTCAGGCAGACAGGCATCCTGCAGCGGTTTGGCTGTGCTCCGAGCTCGTCCATGTCTCTGCAGGGACTTGTTTTTCTCAAGTCAGCCTTGAGGTCAGCCTCAGCCCCTCAAGCCGAGTTGCATCAGGAGTGCTTCACACCGGAATCCTAACTGAGCGGTGGCCAAATTCCTGTGGTGGGCTGGCCCCAGCCAACAGCCAGGCACACACAGCCACTCACTCACTCACCCCTCTCTTCTCCAGGACACAGATTAAACAGAAGGAAGGCAAGAAGACTTGTTCATGAAGATAACAGGAGTCTAATAGGTGAAGAAAAAGCTGCACATGCAAACAAAGCAAAAAAAGTAAAGTACTCACTCCTTCCCATCAGCAAGCAGGTGTTTATCCACTTCCTGGAAAGCAGAGCCTCAGCATGCAAAGTGTTCCTTGGGAAGACAAATGACATAACCACAAACATCCCCCCACTTCCTCCTTTCCTTGAGCTTTTCTTGCTAAGCATGTGTCGTGGTTTGGCCTCAGATGGCAACAAAGAACCACATGCCGCTCTCTCGAGCTTCCCTAATATGGGAAGAATCGGAAGAAAAAAAGGCAAAACTCATGGGTTGAGACAAAGGCAGTTTAACAGAACAGCAAAGGGAACAAGAAAATAATAACAATAACATGGATAAAGGAATGTACAAACACGATGACGGAAGCGCTGCTCACCAACCAGACCCGGGACGCCCCAGCCCGCTCCCAGCGGTGACTTCCTGCCCCCTCCCCCGGCAGCTCCAGCTGCAAACCGCTCACCTGGGATGGAATACCTGTATCCCTGCCAGAGCCTGCGGAAAGTTAACCCTATCCCTGCTGGAACCAGGACAGCGTGACATAACATGGTATGGAACATCCCTACCCTACACCCTTGGGCAGAGTGGGAAAAAGAGAAAGCCTTCATGCTGTCTAAGCACTGTTCAGCTGTAAGAGACGGCTCGTGAATTCCCTGACAGGAGGGAGAAGGTCCTCCAAGCCTTCAACGGAATGCCTCAAACACTCACAAGAAGATAAATAGGTGTTCAAAGAACGGATAAGGCTAACAGGCGCCTGAAAAGCAGTGGTAGGACCGTCTTGTGAAGGCAAGATAGTTCTGCCACTGGTGTGATGAGCTTGCCAAGTTCTCTGTTCTCAAGGCCATTGTGTCCAATAAGTGACCTTTGCTTCATTATCCACAAAATGCATATGAAAGTGCACAACCCTGCATATGCTAATGAAGATTATAGAGATCATGCTAAACTTGTATGACTATGACACTTGTCTCTCCACCCACATCTTGTTACACGTCACCTGGGAGAAGGGAGAAACCTGAGACAAGGCTGTCCTCAGCAAGGGGGGTGGACCGTGCTAATTCAGCAAACATGAAATGGGAAAATAAGTGCCTCTGAGGAGGGAACAAAGAAGAGGAAGAAAGACAACGACCGTGCCTGGGAAGATTTTTCCCAAGAAAGAAGATTACGCCTGGGAAGATTCCCTGAAAAAGACACCGGAACCAGGACCAATGATCTCTTTATCTCTGTCTTTTTCTCTGTCTTTTCCTTTCTCTATCTCTCAGTTTCTCTTTCCTTTTTGAGTTGTTAAGTTACGACCTTAAGTACCGCTTGCCATAAGTTGTTGTATGATGTCAGAGGATGTCGGAGTGGGAGACGGACCCGGAGTAACGATGGAATCTCAATATGAGTATGTTCGTTCTCTCTTTATTCAAGTTTTCACAGAGTATATATAGACAGGCAATAAGAGCACGCGCTAGCGGCAGCTATATGATTGGCTTACGGTCTCTGTTCACGCGCTGTCCATGCAGTTCATTCACAGATCAGGTTGGTTACAAGAATTCACATAGTAAATTGCTTAGTCATTAGCACAACATGTTTTCTACCTTCTCAGTCCCTGTTTTTCCCAGGAACTAACTCCATCTTCTACCACCTGTTTTGCTCTTAATCTAATCTCTCATAGTAGGGAGGCTGGCTCACGTGACCATTTTCTCTCAGACACATTCCTACAATCCCCCCTTTTTCTTCTTGAGCCAGCCAGACCTTATGCATGGCATTTTCTATCATGTCAGTCACTTTGCGGAGAACACACGAGGCTACCATAATCAATAATAATATAACCAACAATAGCATGAGCCCTTGTTTTAGTAAGTCTGATAACCATCCCGTTATACCCCATGAGCTTAACCAATCGAAACCCTTTTTAACCGCTTTTAATTTGGACATGTTATCCTTGTTGTGATGCTCTTAGCAGGTTATATACTAAACACAATTAAAAACAGAATCAAAAAGAACCCTGCTAAGGCAATAAATACCCAGATTCCTAAATTTAGCCCAGAAAGCCAATTTCTTTGGATTTACCCACGAGAAATCCTTTTGTAATATTTCAGATACATTGTAGTTGCTGACAGCACGAGCGACCCTGGAAAAACAATTGTGGTAACATTTCGATCATCATAGTTACTGGTTTTGAAAAGGTATGTGGCAAAAATACCCACTCTAACGCAGTCAGGCTCTTTGCGAGTGCATCATCCCACTGTCCTATCAGGGCATAAAGTTGAAATTCTTGTAGGAAGGTGTTCAGTGCGTCTTGCAGCAGTAGTAGACTATATCTTATCTTGCAACATACTGTAATGCCTTCAGAGCTGTTGGGGTTAATGAACATAAAACTTGCGGGGGGGGGGGGGGGGGGGGCGGGGGGGGCAGACACAGTGCTTCAGGGCATCAGGGCATCCCCTGTATCTTCAAGGTGTGTTCATATCTCTCTCCCCCTCTCTGACCCGAGACAACCTCCTTATATCCTGCACTGGATTGAGTGGAGAAGTACAGGCTAGAGTCGCTGCATGCATGGCCAGTGCACGCAGCGAGTCCCACCAGACTCTCCCGCACTGGACTGAGTAGAAAAGTACAGGCTAGAGTCACTGCACACGTGGCCAGCGTATGCAGCGAGTCTCACCAAACTCATGATCCAGCTTTGCTAACAGCAGCTGTCTGATACGTGACTACATTGTTGTAATCCCTTCTTGTTATCTTCTTCTGTGAAGGTCAGGTTCTCATGGATACACACATAGTTTTTAGAGCAACATATTCTACAGCTCGTACAAGGGTACGATGCAAAGTAGCATTTACAGCTGATCGTATAATGCTTATTAAACACGGCAAACAGCATACTAAACATAACAGACAAATTCCTTCCACACAGGCAATGAGTATAATTTGCTTCAACCAACCCCACCCCCAAGTCCATCCAGCAAAGAGATTTCACCCCGTGGTCTCCACAAGTTGCTGGTTTGGTCGGTGCAGTTCCTGCAGCTGGGCATGGATGGATTTAGAGTGGTCACTTAGATTCACACAATACAGTCCTTTAAAATCTTGACAACCATGTCTGTGAGCTGAAAGCAAAAAATCAGTAGCAGTTCTGTTTTGCAACATCGCATATCGAATACTATCTACATCTAGCAATAACTCAGAAATAGCGGTACTAGTAGCATTGTTAAACTTATCCTTGGCAGCAAGAGAGTCCTTGTTATCACGAATCCTTGGCAGCAAAAGAGTCCTCGTTAGCAAGAGCGCATGCGGACTCCCTGTTCTTGCTGGTACTGTGCTTTGATCTTCTTCCACAACAGGCCAAGATTCTCAAGCAGCTAGATAAGGTGTCTGTGAGTCCATTACAGGCTTATGTCATCCAAATGTTTTTCTTGCAAGCACCCGAGAATGAATAACAATTGGTGTGATATATGTGTTTTCCAGCACCCAGGTGCGAGTCCCTTGAGTGTATTTACAATCCTCCTCGCCGATCTGACGTTGCTTTCCCATATTCTACCCCCTTGCTCAAGAGACCGCTTCTGCTGGGGTTCATTTTAGTCTCGCAGGGTATAACACAGAGCAATCTACTAAGGCATGCAATAACATAGACACATATAGGAAAAAACCAAAACCATATCTCTATGGTACTGCTTTGAATCAGGTGTCCTATTTCTCTTTTTCTGACACTTTCTCATAATGCTTATGGCATACTTTTGTGCTAACGTGGCACATTTCCCATCTAATTGTTCCTGTTTGGTTTCTTTTTTTTTTTTTTTCTTTTTTTTTTTTCCTCTTTTTCATTTTTTTCTTTTTTTTCTTTCTCTTTTTTTTTCTTTTTTTTTTTTTCATCACTTACGACTGACATAAAAGTCTGCCTTTGCAACAAGAGCTCAGTTTCTCATTTTTCCTTAAGTTTCTCATTTTCCTACAGAGCATCCTATAGATTTTGGCTCAACTCCTTTTCCCAATCAACCATGACCTTATAGACAAACAACAAACAACCAGCGATACGCCCTGCACGGGCGAGCCGTTCCCGAGAGTGTAAACGTGTCGGCTCGTGAAAACTCCCCCAATATTTCAGGACTTCCATCGGTTCTACAGCCCATCCTGGTGTATCTACCTGGGGCATGCTCGCCTTACGTCTAAACATTGTGTATACACAAACTTCTTCACCTGACGGAGTGTCAGCCCTAGTTGCATACGAGAACAGTACCACACCGGGCAGAACGCCTGCTCCAGTGGAGTCACCTAACGACACTGCACACAACAAAAAGCAAACAGTAGCACACATGCTGATCAGCAGGTATAAGCCGGCGCCCGCACACACTTACACAGCAGACATACAAAACCAGCACTTTTATCTCAGGGGGACAACTGGGGAGGGGAGGGGGCGAGGCGGGCAGGCAATGTCAGGAGCAAACAGCTCCGGCTCTGTCCTTCTCTGCTGACATTCTGCCTCCTCCATCGGCCTCAGGTGGAGCAGAGGGGATCAGCAGGGGATTGTCCCAGACCTTCGGACCTGGCCTGTTCGATCCCCCTCCAGTGGGTTGTAACGCTGCAAAAGCCCCGGCTGCCGTGGCTCGCTCCGCGTTCATATCTTGTAAGGTCGATAACACCAACCACCATGTCGTCGCTAACGGTGATGCCTCTTTGTCTCCTTTACTTATCACTTCCCACAGTTTTTTCCCAACAGCCTCCCATATTTCTGGTTTAAAAGCTGTCTGGGGCTCTGGTGCGAATCCGTTCTCTCTGCACCATATTAACAACCTTCGGAGCATACGCTCATCGTATTTCACCCCTCTCTTAGAGAGGATATGCAGGAGAAGTCTTAATATAGCCCCTTCTTCTTTTGTTACTTTTTGTCCCATCTCCTGCCCCGGCTTAATCAGTTTGAGCAACAGTTTCGCTGGTGTTTCAATCCCTCTCTTAGAGAGGATCCCAGCGAGTAGCGTGGCCGCAGCTTCTGTTTCCATAGCTGCGCCTGGGAGGTGAGGAGCGACCTCACGCCGTTGTCTGCTCCCGCTGATGCGCCCAAGCAGCACGTCTCCCAGCCGAAGTTTCCCACTCCCCTCCTCTAGCTGCTTATCGCAGTCTCGGAGAACTCAGTCGTGCTGAACCATCCTCTGCTACCAGATGTCGGAGGATGTCGGAGTGGGAGACGGACCCGGAGTAACGATGGAATCTCAATATGAGTATGTTCGTTCTCTCTTTATTCAAGTTTTCACAGAGTATATATAGACAGGCCATAAGAGCACGCGCTAGCGGCAGCTATATGATTGGCTTACGGTCTCTGTTCACGCGCTGTCCATGCAGTTCATTCACAGATCAGGTTGGTTACAAGAATTCACATAGTAAATTGCTTAGTCATTAGCACAACATGTTTTCTACCTTCTCAGTCCCCGTTTTTCCCATGTACTAATTCCATCTTCTACCACCTGTTTTGCTCTTAATCTAATCTCTCATAGTAGGGAGGCTGGCTCACGTGACCATTTTCTCTCAGACACATTCCTACAGTATACCTGTTGTTAAGCAACACAATGCATACCTCACCATTTGCTATAATTTGTTATGTACCTAACTGATTATTGTCAACTTGTTAAGACCTACACTAATCATTTTGGGAAACTGATAAATGTTTGTATGCAGACCCTCAGATTTATCTCACCTTAGTCCACGCTGGTGGGGATTTACGAATCTGAGTCACTTACCGCCCCTCTTTCCTGAGAGTGGGACATGACAGGCCTGGTCACAGGACAAGAGTTAACAGGCACAAACTTGAATACAGGCAATTCCATCTCAACACGAGATGGAATTACTCTAAGGGTAACAGAGCACTGAAACAGGCTGTCCAGAGAGGCTGTGGAGTGTCCTTCTCTTGAGGTATTTCAAACCCGCCTGGACACATTGCTGTCCAACCTGCTCTAGGTGAACCTGCTCTGGCAGGGCGGTTTGACTAGGTGATCTCCGAAGGTCCCTTCCAACTCCTACAAGTCAGTGATTTTGTGAGAGGTGAACCATATCACTTCAAAACCTAGAGCAATGGGACTGTTAGCCCTTTTACAGTCAGGCTCCCCACATCTGTTCAAAAAACAGTATTCAGTTAATGTTCCTCTTTACATACATCACATCATACTCATACATGCCATCATTCACTTTCCTGCTTTTCTCCTTCAATCATGCACTTGTCAGGCATGTGTAATTGGCTAATTACTTTCTCCATGAGTTAAGACACATACAAACCTCACTTCACCATCGGCAGCTGACGATGGAACCCGTCACACAGCCTAAGGCCTGTACAATACAGATGTCTTGTAGTCATCCTTTATACTCGGTGAAAAGGAACAGAAATTTCCACGGCATGGTTCCACCACGTCTAAAACAGGCTGCCCAAATAACGTTCTAGCAGTTCTTACTCCTCTTTACTAAGAAGAGTATATAAGACATAAGCAGCTGGGGAGAAGTTCAGTTGCCTGAACATAAGGGCCATTTTAGACACTTTATGGTGTGACAGTCATCTGCATGGGGCTGGGAGGCATAATACAGGGTCTATGGGAGACCTTCACTGTAATAAAACAGAGCCACAGGCCAGGTGGGATATCGCAAGGTCTCGCCAGCTTTGTTTTGTGCAATGGTGTTTCTTGTCTTGAAGCAAGTGCTGCGCAGAGGGAAATGTAAAAGCTGCATGACAGCAAATATATTTCTTTTCTAGCAAAAAAGTTTTCTCTATGATCACCAGATTTTCTATTAAAGAACACATCTATTTGTAAACTTCACCAATCCTAAAAACCGTAACTGGGTCATTCTTCGAGAACCCAATTCAGCAAAATATCAAGTACCTAGCATACCATATAAATTCACAGGAAGTTTCCAAAACCAGTGATGGCATCACTCAGCCAGAGAGCCTGGCTGCAGAGAAACCTGCTCAAGAAATGTAGCATTTATTCCATCCAGTCTTTTCTTCTCTCAGGGAGCTAGCTTCTGTTGTGTTTCTTCATTTAATTATGATCTGATCCACCTTTGGAGAGAAGTAGAAAGAACTGTTTAATGTACCCCAAGTATTGACTACTGCCTGACACCTGAGAGCACTGCACAATTAGACACACATACCATTCTTACTTCACAGCACCATGCCTGCCAGACCCCCGTCTTGCTGTCATCCCCATTCCCCAGCTGCTGCTCTCATAGCCCAGAAGTATCATGTGGAGGGCAGTGGGGATCAAAAAGCCTGGTCTGGTCTAAGCTTTTTTGCTTCCATGAAGGCCCTTGACCAAGGCGATTTCTTCTCGTTCAGAGCACACAAATCTCATTCAGCACACACTTAACTACAAGTAATTCAGACCTAACTGTGTTTCAGTCAGAAGAAATAAGTGGGATGTCCATCTTAGTTGCATCCTCATCTACAGAGCACAGTGTGAGACCTGTGGTCTTCAGAAAAGCACCTCACTAGACCTAGGAATGATCCAGCTCTCTACAGTCCGTGGCCTCTGCAGGGTCTCCTTCAGCATGAGGGCCTGAAAACACTCCTTCCACTGAAAGGAGACAGAATCCACCAAAAACTGCAGCGTGAGGATCTCCACGGGTTTAAGAGATGGAGTCCTAGCTCCTTGGAGGCTGTGAAGGAATAGACATATAATTCTAACTCCTGATCTTACACCATGAGAAAGCAAAGCAAAGCAGTAATTCTAACTAGTTCAACCCCTAGTTCAACCCCTATGACATCAACAACCTTGAGGAAGGGACTGATACGTGACTGGTAATTTTGGAAATGGGATATGATTCTCCAGAAAGAGTAGTAACAAGGCCTGAAGCAGATAACTGGACAAAAGCAATGACAGATATCAGAAAAGTTCACTGGGAATCAAGTGAGAATTCATCTTCTTCATAACGTACTTCTGGCATTTAGACAGATTGTAGGACTTGGGTACAGGAAAGAAGATGCCTGCCGGGGCATCCTTTTCCCAGACTATTCTTGCTCTCCCTCCGAGGAGTGCAGGTAGAAACCATGGGATGACCAGGGACCCAGTGCTGCAAACAAACCTTGCTTGCAGCCTTCTCTTAAAGAAGCAGCAACACACATTCTCAGTGACACACCCCATTGAGAACTGCCCACAGGGCAGCTGGAAAAATTCCCCATGGATCCCTATGTCCTTACCGCAGTGTCTGCAGCTGCCAGTCAGGATGTTTCAGCTTCTCACATAACAGCTGCACTCCAGAGTCTTCCAGGTTGTTAAAACTAAGGTCCAGGTCTCTCACGCTCAGATTGGTGCTGAGCACCATGGCCAGATAGCCACAGCAGGCACCGGTGAGCATGCAATTCCACAGCCTGCAGAAGACACATCGTAAAAAGGTATGAGGCTCACAATAGCTGTGACGACCAATGCACCCTCTCACAAGGCCCCTGACTGTAAGCCTAGCCTATTCCACACCCCACCCACACTGACTACATGCCAACCACTTTGTCAGTGAGTGACCAGCACTGGAGCCAACACCCATTCTCAGTCCAACCTGAAGCCAACCCTCAGCCAGCCCCTTCTCAGAGATGCACACAAGAGGGAATGGGTTCAAGCTGCAGCAGGGTAGGTTTAGACTGGACATTAGGAAAAAATTCTTCACAGAAAGCGTGGTCAGGCACTGGAATACGCTGCCCAGGGAGGTGGTGGAGTCACCATCCCTTAATGTGTTTAAGAGTCGTTTAGATGTGGTGTTGGGGGATATGGTGTAGGGGAGAACTTTGGAGAGTGGGGTTGATGTTGGACTCGATGATCCCAAGGGTCTTTTCCAACCTGAATGATTCTACGATTCTATGATAAGAGTCAATCAGCGCAAGCTGCATAACACAAGAAACTCTAATTAGATTTTAGAAAAAGTTTCTTAACCATGAGTGTGTTCACCAAGGCTCCAGAGAGGCTCCAACCTAAATCATTTTATGATTCTGGGTTACGATACCACCATGGGCAATACCCTGCTGGTTGACAGCCCTTCTTGCCTGGAATACAGATCTGTGGAGACACTGCTACAGTCCTTCGAACCCTCCCCGCATTCATGATATAAATCTAATGATGCACTCCAACAGAAAACATGGTAACAGGAATTCCGCTTTTGCCAATCTAATCCTTATTGCAGGACCTGCTCATTCCTGGCAACGTTTCAAATCTCTAGACAAAGACCTCCACTAGCTTCTGCCCTGCATCCTTCCACTGCCCAGCTACTCTCCTGGCTCAGGTGGGAGAGCTGACAAGACTGTTAATTAACCAGTTCACCCATCTGTGTGTGTTTCAGGATCCACTTCCTCCTTCATTGCCTCCACATGCCCTTACACAACTCCTTCAAACTTCCACAGCACTGCTCTATCCCACTATAAAAGCTGACTTTCCAGCTCAGCCCCATAGCACAAATCCCAGAAGAGATCCCTACATTTCAGCTGATCACACAGAGGCCGCTGCACTATTTCCAGACACAAAGACACCCCAAAGGGGTGGACATACCCCTAGGGAGCCACAAATTCACACACACTGGACCGAGGAGTCAGACCCGACAGCAGAGACCTTTCACAGGGAAGGATGCTCGGCCCTCTTCCACTGCTTGCTTACTTGGGCCTGTGCACCCCTGAGGCTACAGAGACCAGGAACACAGCAGGAGCTGGCTGGAGGGACACCTCTTTCACACACTCTGCATGTTCTCCTGTCATGGCACGCATGGAGCATGGGCTTAGCAGGGACCCAGTGCTGAAGATATCTGAATTTTAGCACCCTCACACCTTTGCAAGAAGCAGCCAGAAAGCCCAAGTCCCACTGAGTGCTGCCCATGGTGTAGCCAAGGAAAAGCCCGACAGAGCCCCATGTCCCTCACCGCAGCGTCTGCAGCTGGCAGGAAGGATGTTTCAGCCCCTCACACAGCAGCTGCACTCCAGGGTCTCCCACTATGTTAAAAGCAAGGTCCAGGTCCCTCAGGCCCTGGCTGGTGCTGAGCACTGCTGCCAGGTCCCCACAGATGGTGCTGGTGAGTTGACAATGGCATAACCTGCAGAGGACAAAAATGGACAAGATCCATTGAGTTGTCACAGACACCAGGACAGATGCTCTTGCTCACCAACCCATCATCAAGTCAGCGACCATATGCCAGGGCCATAGCACTGCTCACACTCACCACATGCCCGCCTCACGGCTAATGACAGGCCAGCACCCCAAGCCACCACCTGCTGCCAGCCCAGCCCACGGCCTCCCCCATCCCCTCCCCTTCCAGGAGGCTCTGCGGCCCCTCAGCCCAACAGCTCTGCCCCCACCATGTAGGGCCCACCCTGGGGAGGGCTCACCATGAACCCACCACCACCCTCTCCACCCACCGATCCCAGACAGCCTGGCCACCACATGGCCCATCCAGTCCCGCCCAACTCAGGACTGGGACAATAAAGGTAGCAGACACTGACAGTTCAGGTCTGCCACGCTTTCCTTCAGAGCACCTGGAAGCATTGTTCCCTGAAGGTGATGCAAAGGGAAAGCACCCAAAAAGATCCAGAGTGTGAACATCACACCTTCCACATCAGCACTTCTGCCCTGTGCATCTAGCCCCGTGGCTCAGCACTATTTACAATGGTGAACACTGCCTTTCAGTCCCCCAACCTTCTTGATTAATTCCCACCACCTCCTGCCCCTGACCCTCTTCCCCACTGACCGGGTACCTCCAAAGGCTAGAGACAACAAGCGGGGACTTCTGTGAACTCCAGGTTCTCCGCAGACACAGTCACATCAGTGTGCACACCAGTGCTCCCACTGCCCCATGAGGGTGTGCACAGCTGGATTTCACTCTCTGCCTAGAGGGTCCCAGTGCAATGGGGCATACCCCGTACAACTCAAACACCCACCTGGGGCTCACACTGACGAGACAGCATCTATGCAAGAACACTGACATCGGGAACGGTAGCTCGGATGGCAATGCGAGTAGAAAGGGAAAGACTGGAATGGCAGCTGAGTGACTCAGACCATGTGTCAACACATGGCCGTGGGCACAGTGTGCAAAGGCAGACACTGTGCACCCAGGAGATCAGGACGGACTCTCCAGCTCAGTCCCCCTGGAAAGGTCAAAAGGATAGCCCTGCCTTTCCACTGCTTGCCCACAAGCCTCTCTACTGCAGTAGAAGAGGGAAGCATGCCCAGAGAAGCATGCATCCCCCTGTGGTACTACAGAGACCAGGGCTGGGGCAGAAGGCCCCTAGCCAAGACACCTGTCACAGCTATTAGTGCTGTCCTGGCAGGGCAGGGCAGGCGGGGAGCATGGGCCGAGCAGAGATCTCACCCTGCAGATGCACCTCACTGGTAGCCTGTCGCCACCCCTGCATGCAGGCAGCAGCTGCCCTGCCCCAGCCACAAGCTACACTGAGTGTCACCCATGGGGCAGATGGAAAAGGCCCCGAGGAGCCCCATGTCCCTCACCGCAGCGTCTGCAGCCGGCAGGAAGGATGTTTCAGCCCCTCACACAGCAGCTGCACTCCAGGGTCTCCCAGCTCATTATCAGCAAGGTCCAGCTCCCTCAGGCTCTGGCTGGTGCTGAGCACTGCTGCCAGGTCCCCACAGATGGTGCTGGTGAGTTGACAATGGCATAACCTGCAGAGGACAAAAATGGACAAGATCCATTGAGTTGTCACAGACACCAGGACAGATGTTCTTGCTCACCAGCCCATCACCAAGTCAGTGACCATATGCCATGGCCATAGCACTGCTCACACTCACCATATGCTCACCCTATGCTCCACCTTGCCCATTTAGGCCCTTTGGTTTTTGCTCAAGACCTTCCAGGTACTGCTGGCAGCTTTTCAGAACAGGCCTTCTTGATTATGCTTTGAGATCTTATACATGTTTTGTTCCGCCATGAGCAAGAAAACCTTCCCTTTGTAGAGCCCTTCCCAGAGCAAGGCCTCCTTTTAACTTTGCTCTGATCTAGGAAAAGACAGCTCTTACCACCTCAATTTACAGCGAGCTGCCCCTCATGTGTTTATAGGGTGGATAGGGAAATAAACCTCCATATGGCTCAACAGTGAAGCCACCAAATGAGCTCTCCCATTTCAATATCAAAACAAAACATTATGCACATTGTCTGAAAATCAAAAGAAATACTGGTGAATGGGGCTCTGAGGTATACAATTGGAGGGAGGATAATGCAGGAGAAAGCACAGCTCCAGCTAGGAGAAAGACAGAGAACCCACTTGTGGTGCACTGTGGCATAACGACACCCACGCGTAGTCATAGATGAGCAGCAAGTACAAGAGAGTGACGAGAGAGGGCTAGAGCTTTAGAGACGTAAAAGCTAGAGAAGAAGTAAAGAAGTTCTTGCTTAACTAAGTCTGAAAAGTAGAAAGGAGAGCAAATGCCCTGAGCACCGACGGAATGCTGATAGCAGTTGGAAGAAAGAGACCTCCTCGGTAATAATGTCCCCTGGAAAGACAACGTGACTATGAAATATGGCATAATTCCACTCAACAGGACGGGCATGACCATAAGTAGTTAGAAAGCAGATTAGCTTGGCAAAAGAAGACCTAGGGTCTGGTTAACCACCCTTCTGCAAATGTGAAGAGCAACAGGTATTCTGGAAAACAGGTCTGTGAAGACCTTCAGACAATTCTTCAGACCCTCCTTGCATTAACAATTTAAACCCAAGGATGCAAGATTTTGACAGAAAAAACAGCATCAGTGACTACTACTCGGTCAATCTAATCTTTGCTGCTCATTCCTGGCAGCATTTCAAAGTCTTCAAGCAAAGACTGATGTAAAGATCTCTGTTCATCTCTGCCTTGCATTGCTCTGCTGCCCAGCTGCTCTCCACATGCACAGGTGGGAGAGCAGGCAAGACCATTTTAATAGCCCAGTCCAACTGCACACTTTTCTCAATCCATTTCCTCCTGCATGGCTCCACAGATTCTTGAACAACGCTCCCAGCTCCCACAGTATTCCTCCTATGCTCTGGTATAATAGGTGGGACCACAAGCTTAGTACCACTTCCACCTGCACAACGACCTTGGAAAAGCAGATACCACTCCCTCCCCTTCACAAATCTGCCCAACTTCTCCATCTGATGAGTGCCATTTCCAATATCAAAATTCCTCGGTTAGCCACCCCAGCTTACAAGATGAAAAAGGCTGAACGGAGCTGGATGCCAGGAGGACTCTGAGGGTAAAGGGACAGACTGTATTACATAAGAAAAAGTTATAATGTAAAGATGGCTTCAAAAACATGCACAACAGAACGTGACTGACAGTGACCTCGCCTATACAAGGGGTTTGCTCCCCTCTTTCAGTTTAAAACCGTTACCCCTCGTCCTATCGCTACATTCCCTGATAAAGAGTCCCTCCCCACCTTTCCTGTAAGCCCCCTTTAGGGACTGGAAGGCTGCTATAAGGTCTCCACGGAGCCTTCTCTTCTCCAGGCTGAACAACCCCAACTCTCTCAGCCTGTCCTCACAGCAGAGGGGCTCCAGCCCTCGGATCATCTTCATGGCCCTCCGCTGGACCCGTTCCAACCAGCCCATGTCCATCTTATGCTGAGGACTCCAGAGCTGCATGCAGTACTGCATCTGGGGTCTCACCAGAGCAGAGTAAAGGGGCAGAATCACCTCCCTTGACCTGCTGGCCACGCTTCTTTTGATGCGGCCCAGGATGTGGTTGGCTTTCTGGGCTGCAAGCGCACATTGCCAGCTCATGTTGAGCTTCTCGTCCAGCAGCACACCCAAGTCCTCCTCAGGGCTGCTCTCATGCCATTCTCCGCCTAACCTGTATTTGTGCCTGGGATTGCCACAACCCAGGTGCAGGCCCTTGCACTTGGCCTGGCTGAACCTCTTGAGGTTCTTATGGGCCCACCTCTCAAGCCTGTCCAGGTCCCTCTGGATGGCATCCCTTCCCTCCAGCGTGTTGAGCGTGCCACACAGTGGTGTCAAAGGCAAAGTTGCTGAGGGTGCACTCAATCCCACTGTCCATGTCTCCGATAAAGATGTTAAACAGCACTGGTCCCAGTACCAATCCTTGAGGGACGCCACTCATCACTGGTTTCCACTTGGACATTGAGCAGTTGACCGAAACCTTTTGCGTGCGGCCATCTAGCCAGTTCCTTATCCACCATCCATCCATCCATCAAATCCATGCCTTTCCAATTTAGAGACCAGGATGTCATGCGGGACAGCGTCAAATGCTTTGCATAAGTCCAGGTAGATGACGTCGGTTGCCCTCCCCTTATCTACCAATGCTGTGGCAACAACATAGAAGGCCACCAAATTTGCCAGGCATGACCTGCCTTTGGTGAAGCCATGTTGGCTGTTACCAATCACCTCCTTATTTTCCATGTGCCTTAGCAGGGATTCCAGGAGGATCTGCTCCATGATCTTGCCAAGCACAGAGGTGAGACTGACCGGTCTGTAGTTCCCTAGGTCTTCCTTTTTTTCCTTTTTGAAAATGGGGGTTATGTTTCCCCTTTTCCAGTCAGTGGAAACTTTACCAGACTGCCACAACTTTTCAAATATAATGGAAAGTGGTGTAGCAACTTCATCCACCAGCTCCCTCAGGACCCATGGATGGATTTCATGAAGTCCCATGGACTAATGTACCTTCAGGTTCCTCAGAGGGTCTCGAACCTGATCTTCTCCTGCAGTGGGGGGTTCTTCATTCTCATAGCCCCTGCCTTTGTCTTCTGCAAATCCATTTCAGTAACACTGGAAAGGGACCTGAGTAACCCAGCAAATGTCTCGATAAATGACCATGGCCACCCTGTGCTAATGCAGATATTAGCATGCTGGGAGATCAGGACGGACTCTCCAGCTCAGTCCCCCTGGAAAGGTCAAAAGGATAGCCCTGCCTTTCCACTGCTTGCCCACAAGCCTCTCTACTGCAGTAGAAGAGGGAAGCATGCCCAGAGAAGCATGCATCCCCCTGTGGTACTACAGAGACCAGGGCTGGGGCAGAAGGCCCCTAGCCAAGACACCTGTCACAGCTATTAGTGCTGTCCTGGCAGGGCAGGGCAGGCGGGGAGCATGGGCCGAGCAGAGATCTCACCCTGCAGATGCACCTCACTGGTAGCCTGTCGCCACCCCTGCATGCAGGCAGCAGCTGCCCTGCCCCAGCCACAAGCTACACTGAGTGTCACCCATGGGGCAGATGGAAAAGGCCCCGAGGAGCCCCATGTCCCTCACCGCAGCGTCTGCAGCTGGCAGGAAGGATGTTTCAGCCCCTCACACAGCAGGCGCAGTCCAAGGTCTCCCAGCTCACTTCCTTCCAGGTTCAGTTCCCTCAGGCTCTGGCTGGTGCTGAGCACTGTGGCCAGGTCCCCACAGATGGTGCTGGTGAGCTGACATTTCACCAATCTGAAAAAGATCCACCAAGTTGTCAGAGCCACCAGGACAGATGCTCATGCCCACACCAGGCCAATGAGCATAAGCCACGGCTACAAACCCCACCGATGCCCACCCCACAACCAATCTCCTCCCAGAAGGTACCCCTCAACCCCACAGCTCTGCCCCTGTCAGTGGGCAGCTGCCAGGCCCTGCCTCAGCAGCCTCATTCCTGCCTCCCCCAGCAGTGGGGGCTGAGAAGATGCACACCAGGCAGGCAGCCCTGCGACCAGTGTTCCTGGAAGAGCTGGGTGAGGAGCATGGCAAGGGCACAGCCACCAGCTCCACCTGCACAGTGCTCTTCTCAGGGCTAGAGCCAGAAGCAGCTCCTGCTTCCTGATGAGACCTCTCCCTCAATATATCAATTGGGAGGAACAAAGCCATGCTTTAAACACAACAGGCTTATTGCAAACTGAAGTGGGAAGTGCTGCCTTCCCATAGAGCCAAGAAAAGTTAAAGGAGACCTTGGAGTAGGTAAGGCTCTGGGAAATGCCATGTGGAGCCCCATGTCCCTCACCGCAGCGTCTGCAGCTGGCAGGAAGGATGTTTCAGCCCCTCACACAGCAGCTGCAGTCCAAGGTCTCCCAGGTCATTATAAGCAAGGTCCAGCTCCCTCAGGCTCTGGCTGGTGCCAAGCACTGCGGCCAGGTCCCCACAGATAGAGCTGGTGAGTCGGCAGCACCACAACCTGCAGAGGAGACACAAGGAGAAGAGCTGTGGGGTCATCACAGCTGCCAGGCCCTCACCAGGCCAAAGCCACAATCCCTGCCCACCCCATGGCCAATGATGGGCCAGTACCATAGCCACTGCCCGCTCCCCTCTGTCAGTTCCCTCCTAGGAGGCACTCGTTGGCTCCTCATGCCCCACTGGTCTGCTTTGGCCACAGGGACCTAGTCCAGAGGATGGTCGTGCTGGTGGAACAGGGACAGGGTCGCACCCAATGCCAGCTGGCCGTGCCTGCAGGCAGCCATGGGGCTGCCCTGCCCTGGCATTGGGCCTGGCTCCCTGCAGGCTGCTGGGTGCCCAGAGGCACCCAGGCCCACACTCGCTCTGCGGGACACAGCAGCCCCCTCCTGCAAAGGCCAGCTTTGCCCTCAGGGCTGGGCAGGAGGCAGCTGCCAGGCCTTGCCTCGGCCACCACAGCCCTGCCTTTGGGCTGTGCTCCTGGGGAGGAAGAGGAAACCCACAAGAACGTGTCAGATTCACTAGAGCCTGACCTTGGGCCGAGGTTTCACTGTGGATGCCCCTTCACGGATGTACAATTTGCTCTGCCATCCCCCCGTCTGGGGTGGGAAACCACTTGGATATCTCTGATGTGGTTTTATCCTGTCTCTAATGAAGTAAAGAAGAGCAGAGGAAAAGCAAGTCTCCTCCTTGCTTCCTGAACATCTTCACTCCTGATCTGAAATCAAGGTCTCTTTCTCCATCCCCTCCCCATCCTTAGTTGAGGTTCCCAGACGGACAGTGCCAGGTTCCAGTAGAGCCATGGAAAATCCCTTTCCCCAAATGCCTCACTGCAGGGCCCTTGAATATTACTCTATGGTATTAGGGTTGTGAACACGAGCTCTATCAGGCTGTGGAAGGACTCCACCTCTCCAACACCTCCTCACAGTCGATAGGCTTAACAGCATCAAAGAAAGGGACTTCCTCATCAGCAGGTAAACAGAGGGAGCTGCCTATTTGAGAGAAGGGCTGCCATTTTTGTTTATATGTCTCTCAGGAACAGAATAGTTTTCTCACTTGACTGTTTTTAATTTGCTCCTTGGATTTCCTAAAGCTTGACAGAGCAGGGACACCGGTGGTGAAGTGGACTCCTCTGCCTGGGGTGCATGCCTAGAAAAGTAAAGAACACATGATCTGCATTAGAAGATGCAAGCTGAATTCATTAATAATTCATAAACATCAAGATAGCATGTTAGAGAGCATAACATCCCACTCAAAGCACAACTGTAAGTACTTCCAGTTTACTGCAAAAAAAAACCCAAAAACACGAAAAAACAGATGTGTCTCATACTGTGCAATTCTAGGTCAGATTTATATGAAATTCACAGTAATCACAAATGCTGTACTGTACATGGCTACATGAGACATGTCTAGTTTTGCTGTCCACGTACACAGATTGTGTTAGCTGTGGTCAAGTTTGTTAAGAAGTATTCCCAGGGAAGACAGGCTGGTGCTATTCACTCTCATCTCCAAACCTTCAAGGAGCAATGCACTGGGCTGCCTCAACAGAGGTCTCCAAAACCACCTCAGCTCTGATCAGATTAAAAGACTCTGTTCCTTGAATTCAGAGGAGATTCTTTTGAGAACTCAGGGACTGAAGAAGAGAAACTGCCCCGGCTGTGAAGGAAAGAGAGAGCTAACAGTTTCCCCAAGCAGGAGACAGGAAAAGGAGTACATTCACAGCCTTCGCTTCTGGTGTTAACCCCTTCTTATAAGCTGTGTTCCTTCTCTGCACATTAACCAATACTGTTTGGAAAAGGGTGATTGTAGTCCCCACCGAGCACTGAAGTCCTAAAGACAGGATCCAAGAGACCAAGTCCAGTTTGGGCCCAGTGAGTAATGCCACCTGTACTATAAGCAGAAGCCCAGTGCCTTGGGAGAAGAGCAAGAACCTACCCTCAGGGCTGTAACTGCACAGATCTGGAAAGCAGTAAGATCCACAACTAGCCCAGGGTCCAGGCAGACGTCCTTTCTGGGGGTACCTTTGAGGAGTGGGCCCATACAAACCTCACGAAGTTCAATAAGACCAAGTGCAACGTCCTGCTTCTGGGTGAGGGCCATCCCCAGTATCAGTCGAGATGGGGGCATGAATGGATTGAAAGCAGCATTGCAGAGAAGGACTTGGGGATAGTGGTGGAAGAAAAATTGCATACAAGCTGGCAATGTGTACTTGCAGCCCAGAAATACAATCATATCAGCAGCTGTCTAAAAAGAAGCACGGCCAGCAGGTCAAGGGAGCTGCTTCTGCCCTTCTATTCTGCTCTCATGAGACCCCACCTGTAGCACTGCATCCAGTTCTAGAGTCCCCAGTACAAGAAAGATACAGACCTGTTCGAACAGATCCAGAGGAGGGCCATGAAAATGATGCAAGTTTTGGAACACCTTTCTTACAAAGAAAGGCTGAGAGAGCTGGCGTTGTTTAGCCTGGAGAGGAGAAGATTCTGGGGAGACAATACTGCAGCTTTTCAGTACTTAGAGGACATCATAAGAATGACAGAGAAAGACTTTTTACCAGGGCCTGTAGAGGCAGAACAAGGGGCAACAGCTTTAAACTGAAAGAGGGTAGATTTAGACTGGACATAAGAAGAAATTTTTTAAGAGGGTAGTAAGACACTGGAACAGACTGTCCAGAGATGTCATGGATCCCC
Source organism: Larus michahellis (assembly GCF_964199755.1). Taxonomy (NCBI): domain Eukaryota; kingdom Metazoa; phylum Chordata; class Aves; order Charadriiformes; family Laridae; genus Larus; species Larus michahellis. The sequence continues at coordinate 1,126,771 of NW_027436445.1, read as the reverse complement.
TATCATTGGATGGGTTCAAGGGCAAGCTGGATAGGGCTCTGAGCAACCTGAGGTAGTGAAAAATGTCCCTGTCCATAGCAGGGAGATTGGACTAGATGATCTTTAAAAGGTCTCTTCCAACCCAAACTATTCTATGGTTCTAACTGTTGGGCAGCCAGGCTCTCGCTCAGTGTAAGTTGGAGCAGGACAATAAACTTGCTCTTTCCACTCTACTTGTGACAGACTTCTGCTGCCTGGAGCTTCCAGCATTTTCCTTAGTTGTGGTAAGGCAACACCAGGAACTTTTTTCCTAACATTGACAGGGAAACACCCAGAGGGTACCACCACCATCCCTTTCAAAATCCTTACCAGTCACACTACTGACAGTGGAAATACAGATACAGAAAAGAGACCTATGCACCATCCAAGTCCCAGGTATAGGGTTGCTTTGCCAGATAAACACATGCTTGAGCCACCACAACAGATGTCCAGATGCCACTGGTGGATCCTACAGCACAGATCAACTCTGGCACAGTCACATTACCTGTCAGAGCTTTTAGCAGGAAGAAAACACCCCTAGGAAGAAGTGGAGCGCATGCAATCACAGGATGCAGAAGGCCATATCTCGTGCATCAAAAGGGCAGGGGTGAATTGGATACCTCTATACAGTGTCTTCTTGAGCCTGCGGATCTCTCCAGCAGTCCGGCTTTGCATGGCCTCTCACTTAAGCTTAACTCTTACAACAGGAGGAAGGAGTTTATGACAGGCAGAGGCAAGACAGGGGATAGGAATTTTCTTTAAAAAGGCTGGACACAGAAATAGAAAGCAAAGCTATGGGCTCCGCACCCTATCCCCTGAGCCATAAGGTCGTGTGCGGTGCTGCCTCTCATACAGTTCAGTGCATAGTATGTCCCTGTTTAGAATGAGAATATGTGAAAAGCCTACAAGACAAACAGAACTCATCAATCTGGCTAAGACTGACTTAAAAACCTCAGTGGAAAGAGTCAATACTGTAGCTCTGAGCAAGCAGCCTTTATGTCAAACAGCCGTAGGGTAAAAACCCTTGGAAAGTTTATGAGGTCACCCTTTCCACAGAGCTCTCTTCCTGAACACTGTTACTTATATGAGCACTGTAGTTGACAAAAGTTTACTTATGAAGAAAAACTCTCATCTCAGGCACTCTCTTCCTATAGAGTAGTCCCAATGCCAGACCCCAAATTACAGCAGCTTCTCCCATTTAAGAGACACTTTTCACTGAAAGAAACCTTGAAAAGAAGCAAAATACATCCACCGAATATATTTAGGTTCTCACACAAACCATCAGTTTGATGTCTAGCAGCTGGAACCTGGATGAAAGGAACACACCTGAAGCCTATGTGCTGAAAGGATTGAGAACACTCTTGGAAGGCAGCAAGCATACCTGAAAAGGCATATCTGCAAGAGACTGCTTGCTGTTGGGCTCCACTGACTATAGATCTGCACTGCGAATTCAGTGCAAGATAGCCTGAGCTGAGTTTAGAAGGAAAGGCCTTCAAAAGACTTCAAAGGGCATCGTTAGCACAGATCACAGAATGACAGGGGCTGGAAGGGACCTCTGGAGATCATCTAGTCCAACCCCCCTGCCAGAACAGGTTCGCCTAGAGCAGGTGGCACAGGAACGCCTCCAGGCGGGTTTGGAATGTCTCCAGAGACGGAGACTCCACCACCTCTCCGGGCAGCCTGGGCCAGGGCTCTGCCACCCTCACAGCAAAGAAGTTCCTCCTCATGTTTAGGTAGAACTTCCTATGGTCAAGTTTGCGCCCGTTACCTCTTGTCCTGTCCCTGGGCACCACTGAAAAAAGACTGGCCCCATCCTCCTGACACGCACCCTTTAACTATTTATAAGCGTTGATAAGATCCCCCCTCAGTCTTCTTTTTTACAGACTAAAAAGACCCAAGTCACTCAGGCTTTCCTAATAAGAGAGATGTTCCAGTCCCCTAATCATCTTGGTAGCTCTCTGCTGCACCCTCTCCAGCAGTTCCCTGTCCTCCTTGAACTGGGGAGCCCAGAACTGGACACAGTACTCCAGGTGCGGCCTCCCCAGGGCAGAGCAGAGGGGGAGGATGACCTCCCTCCACCTGCTGGCCATACTCTTCTTGATGCACCCCAGGATGCCATTGGTCTTCTTGGCCACAAGGGCACATTGCTGGCTCATGGGCATCCTGTTGTCCACCAGGACTCCCAGGTCTCTTTCAACTGAGCTGCTCTCCAGCGGGTCATCCCCAACCTGTCCTGGTGCAGGGGGTTATTCCTCCCCAGATGCAGCACCCTACACTTGCCCTTGTTGAATTTCATAAGGTTCCTCTCCACCCAACTCTCCAGCCTGTCCAGATCTCACTGTATGGCGGCAAAGCCTTCTGGCGTGTCAGCCACCCCCCCAGCTTTGTGTCATCAGTGAACTTGCGGAGGGTGCACTCCTTCATCCAGGTCATCAATGAATATACTGAACAGGACTAGACCCAGTACTGACCCATGGGGAACACCACTCATCACTGACCTCCAACTAGACTCTGTGGCCCTAATCACGACCCTCTGAGCTCTATCTTTCAATCAGTTTACAATCCACCCCACTGTCTGTTCATCTAACCCACAAATCCTAAGCTTCCCTATGAGGATGCTGCGGGAGGCCATGTGAAAAGCCTTGCTGAAGTCAAGGTAGACAACATCCACTGCCCTCCCCTCATCTACCCATCCAGTCATGCCATCGTAGGCAGCTATCAGATTAGTCAGACATGATTTCCCCTTGGTGAATCCATGTTGAGTACTTCTGATAGCTTTCTTTTCCTCCATATGCTTTGAGATGACGCCCAGAACGAGCTGTTCCATCATCTTTCCAGGGATGGAGGCAAGGCTGACTGGCCTGTAGTTTACTGGGTCTTCCTTCTTGACCTTTTTGAAGACCGGAGTGCCACTGGCTTTCCTCCAGTCCCCAGGCACCTCGCCTGTTCCCCAGGACCTTTCAAAGATGATGGAGAGTGACTCAGCAATGACATCTGCAGCTCCCTCAGCACTTGTGGGTGCATCCCATCAGGACTCATGGACTTGTGGATATCCAGTTTACTTAACTGAACTCTAACTTGACCCTCCTCAACCAAAGGGAAGTCTTCCTTCGTCCAGACTTTCTCTGTTACCTCCAAAGTCTGGGACTCCTGAGGGTCGGCCTGAGCAGTAAAAACTGAAGCAAAGAAGGCATTCAGTAACTCTGCCTTTCCTGCATCCTCTGTCACCATGGCACCTGTCTCATTCAACAGCGGGCCCACATTTTCTCTAGTTTTCCTTTTGCCTCCAATATACTTGACGAAACCCTTCCTGTTGACCTTAACTTCCCTTGCTAGGTTTAATTCCAAGGAGGTCTTGGCTTTCCTTGTTTCATCCCTGCATACTCTGATGGCATTCTTGCAATCTTCCTAAGTGGTCAGTCCCTTCTTCCACGTGCTGTAAACTTCCTTATTCCACTTGAGCTTTTTCAGAAGCTCCCTGCTCAACCACGCAGGTCGCCTGCTTCCCTTGTCTGATTTCTTGCTCTTAGGGACGCACCGATCCTGAGCTTGGAGAATGTGGTATTTAAATACCAACCATCTCTCTTGAGCCCCCCTGCCTTCCAGAGCCCTAGCCCATGGGATTTCTCCAAGCAGTTTCTTGAAGAGGTCAAAGTTAGCCCTCCTGAAGTCCAACGTTGCAATCCTACTTGTTTTACGCATACCAATTGTTTCAGATCATTTGTTTCAGAAATGCATTAGCTTTAGCTATGCTTTGCAATGCAAGTCTTTCTAGTTAGAATATGAGATCTCTGAAGCGCCCTATTCCAGTGGAAGACTCACAATGCCACACCTAAAGGTGCAGCAGGTATTCCAGTTTAACAGACATTTACCACCCTAATTTGAAAGAAATCTGCAACAGTAAATCTCTTCACTGAATGCAATCTCACACAATCAATGTGTGAGAACAGAGTGAATGACAGGACCACACCTTTGTGGTGGAAGGACTGAGAACATCCTTGGGCACTACCACAAGTCTGCTGCAAAAGGCAGTATTTCAGCCAGAAGCAGGTGGTGGTGGAGAGACAGTGGGTCTCTGAAAGATCACAAATCATAGAATCACCGCATGGTTGAGGTTGGAAGGGACCTCTAGAGGTCATTTGCTCCAAGGCCCCTGCTCAGGCCACCTCAAGCAGGTTGCCCAGTACCATGACCAGCAGCTTTTGAATATCACCAAGGATGGAAACTCCACAACCTCCCTGGGCAACCAGTGCCAGTATTCCATCACCCTCACAGTGAAAAAGGGTTTCCTGATGTTCAGAAAGAACCTCCTGTGTGCCCATTGCCTCTGGCCCTGTCGCTGAGCACCACTGAAAAGAACCTAGCTTTGCCCTCTTTGCACCCTCCCTTCAGGTATTTATGTACATTGATGAGATCCCCCTAAACCTTCTCTTCTCCAGGCTGCACAGTCCCAGTTCTTTCAGCCTTTCTTCATATGCACGACATTGAAAAAACAAAGTTGAAAAACTGCTCAGCACTTGCCTTCAGTATCCCATTGACGCTGCATACACTGGGCTGTGTGAGCCTAGGAAGGTGCAAGACTTTCTCTATAACTGGCCTCAATATTAACTGTCTTTTAAAAAACAAAGAAAACCCACATTACTTGAAATAGCACACATCAAATAACTGTAGTGCTACTTCCCCTGATACAAGACACACTACCTGCCTCTTTTCAGCTCTGTCTCAGTCCAAGTTCCATCTTTGGACAATCCTAAGCAAAGGTGTAATTTTCAAATAAAGTTTCTATCCCCCCACCAGGACCGCTCCTCCTGGGCTGACAGCTCCACAGTCATAGGCCTCTCTCCTTTCGAAGAACAGAGGATTGTGCTTTGACAGTCATCCAGTATCACAAGAAAGTCTCTCCACAATGAGAAGGTTGCACCCCACAGATGAGAAGGGCATAAAGTGATGTTCTACCCAAGTCCTAACAAGCCCTCCACAGCATGAGCCAACTGGACAGGCAAATTAAAATCCCTTTAAAAACCTTTTCTGAAGAGGAGAATGGGTCTATACTACTATAAAAGTAGTATGGGGGGGAGAGATGCCTGTATTTCCTGCAGAAAAACATCACTCCAAGGTGATATTTGCCTTCACCTAGGAGCAAAGGCTTTGAAGAGAAAAAACGACGTCTGCATTCACTGCTCTCTTCCACCTTTATGCAACTGCTCACACAGCAGGTCCTGCCTCCATACATGTTCTCCATAATAAGCTTAGTGAATCAGTAAAAAGATATGTAACATGGATAGGGGATGGAGGCAGGGAAATTTTGTTAGTATGAGAGCAGGAAGATTCTCTTCACCATAGCATTAGCTTTACAGAGGTTTTTATAATGGAAAACTTCCAAACATTTTTAGTTTTCAAAAACAGAGAAGACCAATTTATGTAATTGAGAAACTCCACTCCTGTGGTGGCCAGCAATACTTACTGATGTGACCTATCTGGAGGTCCTGGAACAAACTCGTTTTCATGGTCTTCCAGTGCAACTGAGCACCATTCAAGACAAAAGGAGTCCAGTCCAGTCCACTGTTTGACACAAAATGAAAGGATCATTTGATCATATTGGCTCAGGATGCAGTCTTTCAGAAGTATCCCAGTGAAATGCTCCAATGCATTGCTCACAAATGTTTCTTCTTGAATCTCAAACAAACAGTGAAATACATTCAAGTTGTTAATCGCTCTACCAGAACATGAAGTTGCACCTTGGCCTATTTGAATCCACTTCAGTACGTCTTTCTTAACTCTAGGTGAGATTTTACACCCAGTTCTTTCTACCAGGTACTCGCTTGTTTCCTCATTTAACAAGCCAAATAGGAATCGTACCACTAATATCCAATTTGTATCATACTTACTGTACTGTTTTAACACTTTATTTATATCCTTCCCTGGCATCCCCAATTCTCCTGTTTCCTTATTGTCCTCCAGTGCATAGAACAATGCTGCAAAAAACTCTTGAAAGCTCAGGTGAATGAAGCTGTAGACAGTCACACATTTCATATGGTTTCTTATAACACTCTCATTCAGAAAAAGGGAGAGGAGAACTGGGTGATTTAAGCCATACGCCTCAATCTCCTTTTCATGAAACAGGATCTTCCGCTTCCAGATTCCATCAGCAGCCATGCAGCAAAGTCTGCTCAGGAACTTCTTCATATCCTGCTTCAGATGGTCACTCCCACATTTGAGTAAGCTGGAAAGGTACAGCATGTACAGCTCTGTGGTTGTTCTAGAAGTCTGGGCAAGATCTTTCCCTTCATTAAGTTCTTGTTCAAGGACAGTGCAGATGGTCCAACACATGATGGGTACAAGGCACATGGCAAAGAGAGTGTCATTTCTTTTGACAAAGGTAATAGCTTTTTTTGCTTTATCTTCATCCCTGAAAAACTTGTGGAAATATTCATCCTTCTCAGCATCTGAAAAACCCAATATTTCTACATAACGCTCCTCCTTTAAACACCGTCCCAGACTTTGAAGAGCTGTTGGTCTTGTAGTGATGAGCAAGGAGGACTGAGAGAAGAGAGTTTTCTGAAATAAACTGCTCAGAATTATTTCCACTGGCTTCCTTTCCCCACAGTCAGAACACAGTTTATTTTTTGGCTGATCACAGGGAAACCTCAGTTCATCAAAGCCATCAATGATGAACAGGAGTTTTTCAGGACTAGCCAGGATTGCTTCAGGTGGTGCCTTTCCACAGGGACAGCAAGCTGAGATGAGATCCACCAGACTCAGCATATCTACCTGATAGGAAAGGTTGATTTCTCTACAGTTTATGTAGAAAGCATAGTCAAATTGTGCATAAATGGCTCCTCTTGCCCAGTCTAACATGATCTTTCTTGCTGTCACTGTCTTTCCAATCCCTGCGCTACCCACTATCACAATGATCTGCGGCGTTTGACCTCTTTCATCAGGCCGAAAAAGCGTTTCTACAGTAACTGCAAAGTGAGTATCCTCCCTCACAACTTCTGCATGTCTTCCTCTTAGACCCAGGACTTCATGTTCTTGTTCACTTCTTCCCAGAGGGTTCATAACCATCACCAGCTTCGTGTATCTACTGCTTAGGGTCATATTCTCACCCAGACGAGCATTCACCTCTTCAAATGTATGGAACTCTCTTACTACATGGTCTCTGTATTTCTGCCTGTAATCTAAAACAGTAAGAAACATAAGTCCCTAATAAGTGTAGATTTCCCATTAGCTCCTTGTCATTAAACACACTGCCACTACACTGCACTTGTTTTATACGACTTACAAAGACCTTAACAATGGCTCACCATGAACACCCACCTGAACAGGCGTCTCTATGCTTTACTTAAGGAAGGGGTGGGGGGAACCCATTAGGGAGCACAGGACCCACTGGGGAAGAACGCCTTCATGGGAAAAATGGCTGAGGATATAGTTGGAATAGAGTTGCTAAGCATACTCCTCTTTCTATAAAGCATTGTGGCATCTTTACTAAAGAAGACTTCCAGTTTCATTTCTCTAATGGAAGATGAAAGGTTAACAGTGCTCTGATCAATCTCCACTGCAATAAATAGGAAATAATTAAAGTTGCTTAGCTATCACGCATCAAACCACCTCTCTTCTCGCAAACTCTTCCAGGGAAGGATAATCTGAACTGTACTTTGCATTCCTTATGTGGACAGATGATTGCACACTGTTGTCTCCTGCCTGAGACAGCAGCCCATAGCGTAATGGTTCCTGCTGAAGTGGCACTTACCTTCAGCTGACGTTCCAGGACCCAGAGCTGAAACAGAAATTGAACACGTGTATTAGCATTGTCTGCAGCAGCATCCTATGGACAATACTCAGGGGCAGCAGATTCCTCCAGGGCCCAGTCCTTGCCTAAGATCCCAGAGGACAGTCAGTGATTTGCTACTGACACTGGCACATCAGCATTGTGAATGCTCCCAACTCACTGAAAATCCAGACAGGTCTCAAGAGTTCTTTCAACCTGCCAGTATTTCTGTCCAAGAAACACCAAGCCTGACACCTCTGCTCAATGTTGCCTTTTCCTGGAGGTCTCAACTGAGCCCTGCTGCAAGAGCTTTCTTAGTTCCATGAGCAACTCTCCGCTCTTGCTGGCTCAGCCCCTCCATGCTGGTTCATTCAACAGGGCTTTGTAAAAGGTGCCTGTGCAGGTGCACCTGTGTGCTGGACACACAGCGGGTATACAAAATGCTGTATGACTGAAGGCCTGGGAAAGGGTCTGGCCTCCGAGTCTCACACAGCATGCAAGGCTGGCAGACACAATAGAATCAAAAGCAAGGCCAGTAAAAGGGGCGCTTTGCAGTCATTTATGGAAAGGGGCAGGAAAAAACATTAAACTAAAATTCTTCCTCTTCCATTGCTTAAGTCGCAGAGTCGTAGAATTACCTAGGTTGGAAGGGACCTTTCAGATCATCTAGTCCAACCATCAATCTAACTCTGAAAAAAAACCATCCGTAAACCATATCTCTAAGCACTACGTCTACCCATCTTTTAAAAACCTCCAGGGATGGTGACTCAACCACTTCCCTGGGCAGCCTGTTCCAATGCTCCTCCCTCCCTGTCTTGGGCTGGAATTAGCACCTAGACTTTCATTCTCCCTACTCAAGTTCTCTAGTTAAAACCAAGAGCACCAAATTCTGGTCTTTCAAAGCAAAACAAAAGCCGGAAAACATACTGTGTTGTCTTCCTACCTCACTCATGACACCAAGGCCAGGGAACTTCTGTCTTCCACAAGACTGGGCTACTGAGACAGACAAGAGTTCAAGCAGCGCATCTTCTCATAAGCCACTCACCTGAGACACCCCATGACGAGCTCCCACAGGCATCAGAGCCCTGGACTTTAGACCATAAAGGTTATAAAGACCCAAAACCAGGAAGTCTGTTCCCTGTCTGTCTTGAAACTATATCAGGATTCACACCCATGCTAAGCACAACAGTCTGGGATCCCCTACAGCCTCTCTTTCCTCTCTGCTCACACTCCTGGGGACAAAGGCATAATCCCTGGGTTCCTGCACATTCCTGCAGCACAGAGCCCCAGGCAGGTATGACCAGAGCCTCCTCAGACACAACCAAAGGGAAAGCACATGGGTTCATGCTCTAACACTCACCATCCATCCCATATCCCAGAACCTGTCTGACAGTCAGGGGTGAGTGCAGCAGACAACCACTGCACTACCTTCACATCAGGAGGGAACCCTTCTCCTACTGAGGAACCCCAGCTCCCACATGGGGCCGTGCTTCCTTCCTGACGCAGGACAAGAGCCTGGGCTGGAGGCCACAACCCATCCCATCTGATCAAGAGGTTCTCCTACTCTTGAGGACAAACACTGTGGGTCTGACAGGGAGACCTCAGGGGGAAAAAGAAGAATCTGAACAGCAGTCCCTGAAAGGGACATGTAGAGCAGCAGCAGGAAGGAATTCCTGCAGTTATTCTCCTTAGGAAGGAATGCACTGGATTTCTCCTCCCATTTCCCCAGCGCTTGAAAATTGTTCTCTCTCACAACTGCTAAGAAGTCACTTGCACTTTTTCCAGGGACCAGTCAAAGAGAAAGGAAGAAAAAGTATTCATAAACTCCAGTTTCCTCACCTTGCTGTCTCTTCTGTTTCAGTTTAGCTGCAGTGTCTCTTTTATTGATCCCTTCCAGCACACAGATGGCTACCTCCACAGCAGTCTCCAGTCCATAGTGCTCACACATATGGTCAGCAAGCCTGACTGCATCATTGGTTTCTTCAAGTAAACTTCTGGATAGATTGGGTGTGCCTTCATAATCAATATGTGATAATTTAAGCTTGAACTTAATGAACATGCCCAACACAAGATCCTCCAGTGCTTCTAAAACGATGTTCCAGGAATTCATCTCTTCTGCCATCACTCTGTGCTAAAAGTACCCTGGGGAAAAATGTAGATATTTAGGGCTAAATGCTCTCTGAGACCACAGTACTTCTCTCAGCCTCTCCCTGCAACTCCTGCCTCAGGCACAGGGCTAATAAATGAAGCCAGACTGTTGCAGTATCCCTATATGCACCACGCAGAAACAAATACAGCAACCAGGGCACCTGAGGAATGCCTGGGCTCCCTGCCACACTAGCCATGGCAGCAGGACTGGGGCTGCACCCTCTTTATTTCTGGAGACAGTGGCTAGTGTGGGTGGAGAGCTGCTGTCTCTACAGTACTAACACCTTCAGGAGATCACGCACCCACTCACATCACCAGCACCACCGCAGCTCTCAGTGCATCCACAGTGTTTGCCTGCTTGCAGCTCTGCATCTCCCAGGAACAAAAGTGGCATCCAGGGAACATGAAGCCTGTTCCTGCAGGTACAATGCAGAAGCGTTTCACCAGGAACATCAGAACATTGCCCCAGAAACTCGCCATATCCCGAGTGAAAAAGACTTTCCAACATATCACCTCATTAAAAGGCTCACATCATTCAGTTTCTACAGGCTGCAAAGATTTGGCTTTCTGCCCTTCAGCTCAGGTCTCTATTGCCACCCTTGCAGGCCTGTGTGTTGTGTAGGGAGCAAATAGGGGTGAATGAAGAGCTAGGAGCTCAGCCAGGAGCAGGGAGGGTGACAGCAGCCAATCCCCGTGCAAGGCTCCGTTAACAGCACCTGCTCTGGCGCAGCCCCAGCTCCAGGGGACCATCTCTGACCCCCTCCCCAGCCCACACGCATTTCCCTTGGGACCACGAGGGCTGAGAAGGGACAGAAGCTGCTTGCACATCTGTGCCTCGGCACGGGGTCCGGCTTCTGCCCTGCTGCAGCTGCTCTGCTGCTCCACGCCTTCCCGGGCACCCCTCCATCCAGCTGGGCAGCGCAGGGTCCCCCGGCGCAGCTCCAGCACTTGTCTCCCTCCTCCAGAAAAGGGCCGCCTCCTCCCCGCGGCGGCTGCTGAGGCTGCTCCCTGGGGCAGCCCTCCATTGCTAAGGGCCGCGAAGACCGGCCGCAGGTGAAGCCCCGCTCTGCTGCCTCCAGACCCGGGATCTCCCCAACCCCGCTCTGCTTCCATGGACCCCGCTCCCCCCTCAGGACCCGCTTCCACGAGCACCGGGACACGACGCAGCCCCGCTACGCTCCCCCCAGCCACGGGACCGCACCAAGCCCGCTCCCCGGGTCACGCCCCAGCCCGCCTCCGCTTCCCCGAGAGCCCCCCCCCGCCCCGGGACCCAGCCCGGCCCGCTACCGTCCCCGCCGCCAGGCCTCACTTCCGCAGGGCGGCCGGACCTCCCGCCCCCGCGGCGGCCCCGAGGCGGGGGGAGCTACGGCGGGCGGTGAGGGCCAGTCCTAGCAGGAAGCGCGCGACTGCTGCCGCCCGGCGCTGAGGCACTGCCGCGGGTCTTCACTCCCTCCTGCGTCAACTAACTCATAAAAGTGGAGAGTTACACTTTAGGGAATGGCATGCAGGGGCAAAACATGCCTCAGCACTACCAGCTGCAGTCTGTGGCGCGGAGCTCTCTTGGAATCTTGTTCCAAAACGGGTCCTGGAGTCTTGCTATGATGGATCAATGGAGGCACAGAAGGTGCACTCTACTATCCCGGGCATCTCATCGTGACCTGGGCTCTCAGCACCCACCAGTAATAAAAAAAAGAAAAAGACGCAAACCGCTGTCAAGAATCAGCAGCTAACATTATCTTCTAGCATCATCACTCCCTTCCCCAAGCATCTCTTCCTCTGCAGAAGACTTCTTAGCTCTTCTAGGTACTGCCTTAATCTCAAACCTGGACACAGGAAAAATGGGTTCCTTTGCTAGATTAATGCTCAGGCCAGCTCCACAATCTAGGCCACTGATGGAACCACTGAGCAGTGCTGGCCCCAGAAGGAGCCCCACCAGGCAGAGGCTTTGTTATTTTACCTCAATCCTCCTGTACCACCTTGATCCAAGACAATGCTTTGGAGATTTTTTGACTCACTCAAGACATGGGAATGCCACAGTCAGAGGAGCTGCATCCATCTGGTCTTTCACCCACCCTCTAAGAGATGCTTTTCTTGTTATATACAAAGCAATGGAAATACTCTGGTTTTATTAAATATTTTGGCAATTTGCACCCTAAGAATGTGATTGAGGTGAAACCCTATGAAAGATGCCTGAATTCTTCTGTATATAAAACTAGTCCCATCTAACTTGAATAATGGAAAAATGGAAAACAAAATCAGCAAACGAGTATGCATAAACCCAGAGTATGCATAAACCCAAAGTATGCAAAACCAAGCATGAAATTAACTGGAAAATGTCAATTTCATACCAAGCATGAGCTAAGAAGGACCCGACCTCATCAGAGAAGGACTGCAGAAGCTAACAGACTCACTTTGGAAACTGGGGCTGCAAAGACACAGCCAGACACAGCCAAAATGAGATGGAAGGATTTCTTTTTCCAATATGACCAATTTTCTCTGCAACAGTGACAGAAACATCTGGAATGACTCCAGGGAAAAGATATCAGCGCTCACAAAGGCCCTTCTATTTCTCAGTGAGTTAGCTGCTTCCCATCATCCTGTTATTGGATGGTGGGAGCTGTCTGCACGGTGCACTTAACAAGCAGATTGAAAACGAGCGTATCTCTATTTATACATGCAAGGACAGTCTATTCAGAAGGCAGACATCCATGCTTCTCTTCTAACAGTCAATGAATATTCACAAAATACTAAAAGAGGACTTATTCCTAAGAGGTCTTATTCCTAAAAGAGGACTTATTCCTCTTTTTGCATCATACACCTGTTGTGCACGTTCAAATTGACCTCTGCAGGCTTGCAGAATTTGTGGTTGCTGTCCTCATATATGCAGTCTCTTTCTAGGAGAGGTGCTGCCACTTGTAATCTTCTGCAGAACCGCCAAAACCCTCCGTTCAGCACAGGCGTAGCAATCTCAGCCTTTTTGTGGAGCCGCTGTTGCTTACCCCATGTGTTTATCCCATGCTTATCCCATGTGCTTCAGGCACATGCTGTTTTTGGAAGGCATTTCAAGGCTGTCTTCATAGGTAATTTCGTTTGACTCTCTCTGCTCTGCAAAAAGTGACTTCACGTCCCTTTAGTTAATTCAAAATTAATTCAAAGAATTCACGTCCCGTTGGTTAATTCAAACTAGATGACCCACTTAAGAGGGGAGATAGCACTTTAGCTGCAACCAATTCTGCCCTACTTCTGAAAGTAAGCTCAAGTCCCCAAAATGTCTGTGATCCAAATTCCAGCACAGCCAGTTTTGTTTCCATTTAAACGGAAAGCCCTGAGCAGCTGAGGAGTCTGGCTGTTGATGCTCCAAGAAATAGACACAGGTGGCGGGCTCTCTTCTGTGTGGAAGTTCTGATCACCTTTATTTCTTCTAGAAGCAGAACTGAGCCAGTGAGTGGAACATCAAAAGCAGTATGTAAAAACACAATCTCACCCTTTTTTCAACACCTTTAATTCTAAACAAGAAATTCTAAGGAAATTCTAAACAAATAGCCTTGTGTTAATTTTGCAAACATTAACTTCATATATTTTCCAGTAAAACACTGTATATATTGCAATTGCAGTGTATTTAATTCAGCATAGTAAAGACTGAGTAATGCCATCGCTTGCGCAGTTCGAATGTGAATATTGGTATTTGTGCCTCGTAACGCATTGTATTTCATATTGAACACGCTGGGCTATTTCCTGTATGACTTTGTGTTGAACAGGTGATATATGATGGTTTTTAGATCACGCCGGTTCAAGGTTTGCACACTGATGTGCTACATCTGTCTGTCTATAGCTAGCCAATATGTATGCTTGTATGGGGGTGTGGGGTTTTTGTTTCTTGCAATAAAAATTGTTTAGAGAGTTTTGTGTTTTTTCATTTTCACATTGTATCACTTAGCTTCTGTTTTTAAGTACTTTTTTGCCTAATGCTTTTTGAAAATGTTTTCAAAAACGACTGAGAAACCATTATTGCTAAACTTGGTACTGTTTCTTACTTGTGACTCAGGGGCTCAACAAATACCGAACCCAACATATCCCATAGGTTTTGAGGACAGTTCTGATTCCTTTTCATGTCCTTAAATACTTGGGCATTTGTTCCTAAAAACTGTACAATTGAAGTGATACTGTTTGGGCCCCTCTGAGTACCGCAGTGTCTTTAACAGGTTGACGTGAATTTACATATCCTTGCTACAGAAAGTGGTATTCTGAAGTTCTGCATTTATCTTTCCACTTTATCTGATGAAGCAGTTTGTCTCCAAATGAAAATATCTAAACCCCAGTGTACAAATTCTGGCACAAGGTTATAGCCCGGTGCATTTGTGGGTAAAGCTCAATGTGTACCTCAAGGAAACCTCCAAGGGTCCCACCATCCTCAGAGGCAACGCAGAGGGCATCTCCTGTCCCAGCAGGGCTGTCTGCTCTGTAGGAGCTGCCTTGGAACAAATGCCACCAGAAGTACAAGTTCCAGCCCTGCCCGTAGACTGCAGCGACCCCCTTGGTGTCACTGGGACCTGTTGATTGCTTTTCAGAATTGTAGCTGCGTTTCCTCTGGGGTTTTGCCCTTGGGCTTCTGTTCTGGCTGCTCATCTACTAACCCGCAAGAGCTGTTGTGTGGTGAGACGGTAAGGAATGGAGGATGGTGAGGGGTCGGTGGCTCAAAGGCCCAGAAGGTGCCGCCTGGAGCCTGGGCTAGCACTTGTACATGAGGACGGGCTGGGTTTTTCCTTGGCATGTCAGTACATCCAGACTTCTTCGGAAGGACGTGCTGCACTTGCCCCAGCGTCCCAAAGACAGTCTGCAGTGCTCTGGGCAAACCCACTTGTTAAGTGACGGCATGGTTAGGAAGAAGCGCTTAAGACAGGAAGGAAGTCTAATGTGTTGGGATTATTGACTTTGGGGGGTATGTATGTATTGAGCTACCCCTGCTTTAAGGGGGCTTGTCCCCGTCCCCACTGCGCTCCCGTTGCCATGGCCTGTGTTCCAGCTGCAACTGCGGGTGCCTGGCGATGGCACAACACAGCACTGCTCCCCTGCTCTCCACGCAGCCATTTTCCCCTGCTCCTGACACCTCAAACAACAAACCCAGCCCTTCCCTTCTCCCGACACCTCTCTGCGTGTGCTGACATTAAGGAGTTATCATGAAAGCCCTAAAGGAGGGGACACTTACGCTGCCAGAGGTAGGGCCCCACTCCAGGGAGGTGGGCACCCCCACCGCCCGGGCAGGCTGGAGCAGGCACCGCGGGGATGGAGTGGGGTGGGCACCCTGCTCTGGGGAGCTCGGGGGGCTGGGAGCTCGGCTCACCCTCTCCCCCCACCCCTGCAAGGCCAGGGGCTGGGAGAAGCCTTTCTGGGCTGCTCATGCCCTGCTGGGATCGGGCCTCCCTGCACCGGGGGACACATCCCCCGGGGACCCCAGGGTCCCTGGGCTGGTGCCGGAGGGATGCTCGCCGGGAGCAGGCAGGTGCTGCCCGCAGCCTGAGCTGGTGCCTCCGCTGCCCCTTTCCAGGCTGGAGCCCTGGGAGATGATCCCTGCCCGCGGAGCAGCACTGAGCCCAAAGGCTGCCCGCAAAGAGGAAGGAGCTTCTGGGTGCCCAGGCAGGCGCGGGGCCGGGGTCTGCGTGTGGGGGGCTGGGGTCTGTGCCCGGGGTCCCCCTGCGGGGCAGGGAGCAGGGCCGCTCACCCCTGGCCGCTCTGGTGCATTTGTGGGTAAAATCCCTGTCACTTTTCTTAACTTCTGCCTGCAGTACAGTTTTGGATCTGGGTGTTCTCAGGGTTGGATGCTGCTGTCATTGCCCAAAGGTTAAGCCTTTCTTTAGTATACCACCACTTTGAATTTACATTGGGAAAAGGGGCAGCATTTTTCTTCAGGTTTGAAAACGCTGTCATTCTGCTGCTAAAATCTAGATCAGTAACCCAGGGAAATACTTGTATTGGACTTGTAATGGTCTAGGTCTGGATTTGGCACTTGGCTTGAATACTGTGTGAAACTGTGTGTTTCAAAATAGTCCTTGTAGTATAAAACTTACTGTGTGGAGCGTTTAATTTTTCATCTTTATTTCTTCACTAGAATGGTGTGTGAGGCATTACACTAACCCTGGATCACTGGATCTGATCAGTTGGGTTGGAGTTAGTTTAACTGACCCAGTCAAATTTATGTAAGCCACATTTATAGTATTTGATCTGATTCAGATGGGGTTTTATTTCTTGAAAAGCATTATTTTTCTCGTTGCTTGCTAGCACGTGTATAAACACAAGTCACATGCTCATAAATAAAGTTACCATTCTTTTAGGCTCGTGTGTTCCCTGCCATGTCTGCGTTATATTTCTAAGTGGCATCTTACCACCAGCCAACAGAGGTGTCTCAAAAAAGCCACCAAAAAACAAAAGGAGGGAGGGCAGAAGCCTTGCATTGCTCTTTACATGTCCTCTCTCTCACTGTAAATCAGCGCAGCCTCAGGTGCTTCTAGTGTTGGAGACACAATTAGCTTTAGTCTGAAATCTACCTCAGGTCTTGGTCAAAAGTGTGGGGATTTTGTTTTGTTTTGTTTGAAATAAATACACAGGTTTCTGTATGTATTTCAAAGCAGAACCTGGATCTTAGTGTGGTAGGAATAAATCACTGGGAAGTTTGCCAATTATTGTTGTACCGTAGAGCGGGAAACGTAAAATTAGTTAAGACTTTTTGAAAAAGGATGCACAAAAGCTTATTCTTTGGCTATTTCTTCATCGCCTTGCTCTTACGTTAGCTGTCATTGCCCGCTTGCAAATGTGTGCTGCCTCCTGCTGTTACTACAGCCAAAGCGAGGAAGGGGATCCTTTTAGTGTGGCTGTGCCAGTGACTGCAAGGATCTCTGTCGTGGTGAACACCTTCATTTCAGTAATTTGAGCCGCTTATTCTTTTTTATTGGCTGATGGTTTGGATTGCTGTTTTTGTTTGGGCTTGGTGGGGTATGGCAAGCGTGGCATTTTTAACCTTCTTGAGCGGAGGGGCAGAGTTCCTGTTCCAGGGCCGATGTGCCGGTGCTTTATTCTGACAGGCAGCTGTACTCTGTTCCTAGAAGCGTAATCACGTGCTTTTATCAATGATGTGAAATTAACCATTAGTTTACAAACTACACTGAAGGCAAGTTTCCTGCAGTGATGAGTCCTTCTCAAATAAATATTTTTTTAAAAACCTTTTCAGATGAAAATTGACAGCCGCCTTACCTCTTCGACTTTTAAGCAGTTGTGAGCATTTGACAAGGGTCCCTCTCTGAGATATTCGGGAGCAAGCAGCTGATCTCAAGCGGGTTTGATTCATTTAGTTTCTTCTCATTAACCACACAGGCACTCCTAAGCCCTCATAGTTTTGGACTTTGTTTTGTCCAAAGACAAATTACACCGGGTTTGAAACGCCCCTTTCAGTGTCGCTCAGAGGATATAGTGCTGCTCTCAGCCTAGAGTAGAGGTTGACTATCGCTGTGTTTTGATTGTGGAACTTGAATATGTGTCTCATTTTTTGTGAACAGATTGATGACTCTCCTGCACCTCTTTCTCTGGCCCAGCTTGTGAAGGTAAATATATATATATATATATATATATATATATATATATATATAAAAAAAATCTTGTCAAATACTTACCCCCTCAAAAAAAAGTGTTTGCTTTATATTTTTAAATCTTATGCTGTGGTCTATAGCTGGATAGCTGTTGTAATGTGAACAAAACTTAAATTTAATTTTTAATAATTTAAAGTATTTATTTTAACTTTAAAATGCATGTGTGTTTCGATACTATCCTGTAAAGAGCAGTTCCCAGTTTGGGCAGAGAGAAGGGGAGTACCTTATCAGCCTCAACATAACGTTGCAGGATTACTCATCTTCAAGACACAAAAAAGAAGCCCTTCAGACGCTGTTTACCATTTTTCACATGTCTCATTAATTTTGTGTTGGAAACTAAAACATTTTTTACAGAAGAATGGAACTGGCTGCAAGTTATGGACATTTCAGGGGGCTTTGCCCCAGCCAAAATACTGTAACACGGACACTTGCACGGCTATTTCTCAATTGCCAGTCATTACAGTTACAGATCCATTCTTTGAGAGTTGCACAACTTCATAAATTCACAACACAAAATTTGTCTTGTGAACAACACAGACTAATTTGTTTGCACACCGACTGTGTAAATTCTGAAAACGTACCTCATCGTTTATCGGAATATACCAATGTGTATGTGTGGCATATTAGCAGCTGTGACCTCCTGAAACCGTTGTAATACTGTGTTTTGCTCTGGAACTGTTTGCATTTTTTGCTCAACAATGCGTAACTTTGTCTGGGAAAGCTCTAGCGATTGCACCTTGTGAAATCTGTAACCTCACGTGAAGTTTTACTTTAAACTGTGAAAAACTGTCCAAGTGGGGTACATGTTTAAGCTTTTGAGACAATTTAAGTATTTCAGAAAAATACGGCAGCTCAAACCTGTTACTTTCTCTAACCTCTTTAGTGCAGACTGGCTTAGCATGGAGGCAATGTGTTATCAGTCTTCTGGTTTGTTACTACGATGTATTAAATGCTGTATTTCAATTTTGGTCTATTCCTAGTAATGTTTTGTGGGTTTTGGACGTGCTTTGTAAACCGTTTGGGTTCCAACACGTGAGTCAAGCATCTGTAAAGTTTTCTGTAAACGTTAATGGAAATGACTTCAGAGATGTCCATCTGCATTATGTTACTGTTGAGAAAAAACTACATCTAAGAAACAACCAATTAATAAAATGTAGAAACTAGTTTGTTGCTTTTGTCAATGAATGCATATAAAACCAAACCCATGAGTGGCTGATCTGAAGGATGGGTACCTGAAGGTCCAAATCATTGACAGGTACTCCCTTAGACCCTGCTTGTAACTGCACTTGTGTCTAATAAAAACGTTTTAAGAAATGCTGCTTAAATAAATCCAGCGGACTTCAATAATTTGAAGATCTAGTGCTGCACAAGGCTTATATTACAATTTGTATGTTAAAAGGACACAGTCAACTGGCAAAGACCTGCAGGTTTTGCTTACTGTAGTTAAATCACTTAATATGAAGAAGTTAGTAGGGGGAGAACACGCGGTTTGGACTGCCAAGAGCACATGATGGTCAAACTTCTACTGCAAAGAGTCTTTTGTCTTGCTGAGGGATTATAAAAAGCTTGATTCCTTTTAACGCTTCTGTGTCTGGAGCTGAATTTCAGCGAGCAGAAGCAGCTTCCCCGACTCTTGAGTTGAGTGTCCTTTTAACGCTGCAAAGTGTAAATAGCGATTATTGCATACATCTTTCTTCATTAAACGTACAGTGGATATCTCCTCCTTCCAATAGTCTGGAGCTTAAAAATCAGTTGAAGAGTACTGCATAGCATAATTTTTTCTACACATGGCTTCAGTCCGCTTGGAAGAAAACTGGAGTGGTTACACAAGTCTTTATGTGAGGTGCAAACAGAACCCAAGGTTTTGAGTGCCCAAGAATGCTCTTTTCCAGGAGGTTAACGGGCACATCAACGTCATGTGGTGGCGTAAGGACTCCCCAGAACATCTTCAGGACAACAGTATTTTCTATAAGCAGCTGTTCTCATGCAGCCCCAGCTAGCGTTGTGCTGCTCTTTACAGGATGGGGTGAGTGGTGTCGTCTCTGGCTGTGTGGGCGCAAATGTGTTTCTAACGCGTGTGTCAAATGCTTACCTGTTAAACAGACCGACAATCTGGCTGAAGCCAATGCTTCCGAAGAAGACAAAATAAAAGCTATGATGATACAGTCTTGCCGTGAATACGATCCAATCAAGTAAGTGTCGATAATGTCAAATCTGTTCTTTGAAGATTCTGGAAAAATTGTGGAGATATTTGTTTGAACAAGAGAGACACATGCATACCTTTTTCTTCTTTTCTCAAAAAACTTTTAGTTACGTGACCAAACCCTGGGATACACCTCCACCATCCTATATATGCTTTTGTTGCGGAAAACCTGGCCACTACATAAAGAACTGCCCAACGAATGGGGTAAGACTGCGGGGGACTTCTGCTGTGACTTCGCTTTTCATTTTTCACGTGGCAGTTACGTAACAAATACATGAACACTCAGATTAGGAATTCTTTCTCTTGGGGTAAAATACAGGGGTTATAGGGCAATGTTGCAAAACCCTTCAAAATTCAAGGGAAACCTGGAATTTAAAACTTAAAATGTTCTTTTTTCTTGGTCGTAGATATTCAATACGTCCATAGATCTTTCTCTGTGAGCTGTCATGCGTATTTTTATATATTTCAATACTATCGAAAATCTTCCTGGTTTTAACGTTTTTTAATGTCAGTTCTCAGCTTTTAGAATTCCACATAAAAGGAAGGTGTTTCTCTTGACCCCACCAACTGAATATTTGCGTGTTTTAATTACACAAGTCTCTGGTTGAGTATTCATGCCATGTAATGTTAGTCACCGAATGCATATGCAACCTTCGTACATATCGACGGTGAACTTAAGTTTCTCCAGTGACTGGTTCAGAGCCCTGAATTGGGCTCTCCCTCTGAATTGCGCTGTGGAGGAGGAGCGGGTTTGTGCCTCTTCTCCGGGTGGATGGTGAGCTAAGCAAGACGTAATCCTTGCGGAAGCTGAAGTTAAGCAAAAGAATGTCCACGGAGTTCAAAATGCTGCTCAAGTCTTTGAAACATCCCGGCTATATTCCCGTAGCAAAATAAGTATTTTAGTTGAGTAACCCTTAGGCTAGGTAAAAGGAGAGGACTAAGGGCTTTTGCTGCTTAAATTAATCATCAAAGTGTCATTTTAAGTGTGGGTCTTAAGATGAGCTATGTCTGCATTTCTTTTCTGAACAGGACAAAAATTTTAAGCCTGTTCCCAGAATTAAGAAGAGCACGGGAATTCCAAGCTCTTTCATGACGGAGGTGAAAGATCCCAATACCAAGGGTGCTATGCTCACAAACAGCGGAACATATGCAATACCAATTAATAATGCGTAAGTATGGAACTAATTGGACTGACCAAAAGGTGAAGGAGAGAAACCATGCGTAAATGTCTGAGTGGCAATGCAGCCAAGTTGGCCGGCATCTGTAACCACGAGGGAGGAAGCATTGTCATTGTATGTTAAGCTCAAAATCTGTGATAATTTCTCGTATTAAAATAGGGCGGTCCTGCTGTTCACGCCCCTGGAACTCCAGAGCTTGGAAAAGCTTTCCTGTACCCATCGTTAGCTTTTTTCTTTTTCCTTCCCCACCCCGCCCTCCAGGGAAGCTTATGCTAGAGGAAAGAAGGAGAAGCCTCCCTTCTTACCAGCGGAGCCGTCCTCCTCCTCCTCCTCCTCCTCAGAAGACCCTATTCCTGATGAGTTGTTATGTCTCATTTGTAAAGAGATAATGACTGATGCAACCGTTATTCCCTGCTGTGGAAACAGTTATTGTGACGAATGTAAGTGTTACTGCCCTGTTTGTTCACTCCAAACACCACATCTGATTTTCTGAAAGCAGAAACAGGAGATGACAAAATTTCTTTGTTACCAGTTCTATTCCATACTTAAGCATCCGCTGAATAGGAAAGGACTCTTCTCGTATAAAGGAAAAAAAAAAAAAGACAGAAAGCTTTTTTCCTTTTTTACGTATCTAGTTAAATCCTCTTTACATGCAGAAGGACAAGCATGAGGAGAGTGCATAGCTGCGCAGGTGATTACAGTATTAGATATTGAATACATTTAGGTTTTTTCACAGCCCCTTCTCTCACACAAAATCGTATGGCCAACTCTGGTTGGCTCAGTACAGCCAACCGTACTGTGGTCTGCCACAAACCGACAGTTAGGCATTTAATCCACATTCTTCTCCACGGGAGAGCTGGTTAAAACCTTCAGAACTCGAGGCTACTGATGTTCTTTTGAGCTGTGTTTTATTCATTAACCTGCAGGGTGGTGACTTCTCACTGTACTAGAGAGTGGAAAAAAGAATAGTCGAAACATCCAGACGCAGCCGTCTTCAAACGCTACATTAGTAAAATACCAAAACTGCACAGTTATTTGCTGCATCCTAGAAGTGTGTTACACTATTGAACATTCATAGCTTCGTGCTCTCAGTTCGAGACCATATTCCCCCATTAATCATATATGTCTTTTTATGATTGATTGGAGCCCCCAGAATTTCCTTACATTGGCTAAACCTACTTTGATGATTCTAATTACGCACAGGCATTAGAACAGCATTGCTGGAATCTGAGGAACACACATGCCCAACGTGTCATCAGACAGACGTTTCCCCTGATGCTTTAATTGCCAACGAGTTCCTATGCAAGGTAACAGGATGACTTTTATGTAAACTGTAAGAAAAGTCTATTTGCAAAAAGCCAAAAGGGAAGAAAATATTAATTTACATCTCCTCAAAAACCGCTAAATTAAACAGGCTATATTTACTTTTCAAATTCATTATCTGTTGTTAGAGAAGCTGACAACTCTTTGGAGACAATGGGGCAAATTCAGATCGCGCTTTTGTTTAACATGATTGCCTTACTTTCAAATTCGGTGTTAACACTGAAGTATTTTAAATACAGGTACTCTGAGTTACCAGTTGTTACTACCAGTGTTTAAGGCGATGTGTTCGTGTATTTGTATGTTGATTCATTTTAGGATTGATAGCATTTACGGGATTACACAAGTAATTTTACCCTGTGGAGGCTTTTGTTCATGTATCTACTGAAGTTTCATGTTACCCTGTGGTAAATGTTCTTCTGCCTCTAGGCTGTGAACAACTTCAGCAATGGAACTGGCTACACAAAAGGGCTCCACCAGACCATTCAGCAGCAGCAGCAGCAGCCGCCACCACCTCCACCACCACTCATGACTGTTGCACCTCCTGGACCTTTTCAGTAAGTAAATCTGTAGATCAACATGAATATAAACGACACCAAGATGCCAAAGTCACATTATTCTTCTTCTTGAGCTTCTCCACCAGCGATTTATGTCTCATTAGAGGCAGTTCCAGATAACTGCGGAAGTTCTGTTTTGTGAAAGTCCTCGCTTTGAATGAGGACACTTTGATAAGTCGGAAGTGTGCCTCCTGCAAGAATGTTCTCACAAGTATTGCTTGTTTGCTTCCCTTATCAGTCATTCCGTACACGCTTACCCGGAGAGAGGAGCGCTTTTTCCCCAGGAGCCCTTTCATTTGAAGTGGCTAGCAATTCCTAAAGAAACCATTTTGTTATGGCAAACCTTCTTGAGTGCGTTAATTTCTCTTTAGTACTGAGGAAATAATATTTTCATGGAAAGTGTAAAAGCACAATTGTGGGTAAAATAGGCCAAGTGTTTTCACATTACTTCTTTCTGCAGTATTTCTACCATCAATCTTATGATAAGTCAGAGCCATCCTCAGTAACACACAGCGCAGTCAGCGACACATACAGATTGGATAATAAACACTGAACCACTGTAAATGTGAAGTATTTACAAACATGATCGTCTAAGTGTGCAACCCATGAAGTCATAGGAAAATATGTGAAAAACCTGTTCTATTGTTTAGGGCTTACATCCTTTGACTTTGTGCCTTGGATGCAAACAGCCACTCTGTCCAGAAGAGTGTCAGGCTCAGCCGTACCGCTGAATACAAAGGACTGCAATCCAAAAGAACCTCTAAGGCAGCCCCTGAAGTAGCACAGAAACGTTTCCTAATAGAATTGCAGTGCTTCCGTCTTCCACAACTGAGGCTCTCTCTGGGGGTTAAACGTACTCTAATCCTTTCATGTGCAGCTACCTTAATAAAATATGTTTCCAGTGAGCTTTCTCTTTAACTGCCAGCAGTCCACATGGCCTTCTCGACAGCGCTTCATTTGGAATTGGCCAAGTTGACTTCTGTAAATCTCATGAAGATTATTTTGTAAATTTTTTTGTCCATTTACAGTAGTCAGCCTTTTCTCATCTTGGACTTTCCGTTTCAAGTAGCACTTCAAAAGACTGCTTGAACAATAAAAATTTGGGGTTTTTTTGTAGCAATGCCGCTAGCGTTATACCTCCTGCTGCTCTGGTGACTGCTGCTGAACCTTCTGCATCTCCCTCACTGTCAGTCAGCAGTTTGTTGAAAGAGAAGGTAAGTTGTATTTCAACATATGCAGTGATTCTTGCATTTAGTGGAGCTTATTTTCCAACCGTTTGCATTTACTCACAAGGCCTGTCAGGTTCCTGTACGAAGACAACCAGCATTACCGAGTCGTCCGGGCCCCCAAGGACAATCAGTGCCCACGACTGGTACGTGACTATAACTTCAGAATTTCTTTAAAAAATTACCTTCAGATACACTGAATGGGATTTTTCTCTTTTTCCTCTCCCGACTCCAAAAGGTCATCCAACGAGAGCCAGGACACCTCGCTCAGCAGGTGGCAGACCAGGCTGGGAACTGTAAGTATTCCACAGCAATTCAATATATTACTGCTTGTAACGAGGCCATAACACCTAACTTATACAACAGCTGATTTACAATGAAGAAAGTATGCACAGATAGCTGTGGAGAATACAAGTGGTAATTAATTTTTAAATGACTTAATTTGAATTGGCTTTGACAGAGGGAGTCAGTGCTTGCGGTGAGATTATTTAACATAAAAACCCGGTACATGATTGAAAAGAGGACTCTGAAAAATGAACAGTTTTTTAGGATGCTATAGTTCCATATAAAAATGAAATAGAATCAAAGGATCGGATGGAAAGCCACCCTTTTGATTGCTGGCTGAACGGAGCTGAAAAAATTGATTTCCCAATAGAAACCAGACTCCAACATTCTGGTTTTTTTTTTTTGACAACTTAGTTGATACTGATTGAGCACATGATTGGAAAAGTCAGTGCTGTTATTTTCTGACAATTTTGAATTTCTTCAATGTAGTCATGTCCAATAGCCAAGCTGCTTTCTCTCAGATGGAGAGAGAGGAGCCCGTCTTATCTATTATCACAGTGTCAAGCTAGTCCTTCCTTTTGGTATAAATTTGTTCTAGGTAGATTGTAAGGGTGCATCGTGTTTATAAAATCTTAGGATAAATAAATAACAGAAACCAGGATCCATCCCACAGACTGTCTGAAATCTTAATTCAGTAAGCAAGAAAATAATAATTCAGGGACAAGAACAGGCCAAATACGTCATCAACAACATGGGAAGTATTACGTGTATCAAGGAGTGGCAGAGGAGCGGTGGACACTCAGCACATGGGAGATGGGAGTCTCTTTTAAGCACGGGCAGCCTCCACGCACAGTCGCAAAGCTGAGTATCAGGAGAGAAGACTGAGGGACCTGCCGGGAGTGAGGATGTGGAGGGCAAGTATGAAGATCAAGAAATGAGTGTCGTCTCAAATGAACAGAAAGCAGGGAGAAAAATGCTTAAGTTGAGAACAAGAAGTGCTCGCCACCATGCTCCCGCTTCGTTCTCTTTGCTCTTTAAAATCAGGGCAGAGTATTACAAATGGTGACACGCATCTTGGGGTTTCTTTAGAAGTTCAAATCGAGGACACCCACACTGTGAATGCACCCAAAGGAGGATTCAAGCCCCAACACTACCAGCATCAACACCAGTCTTTGTGCCTGTGCCTCCACCTCCCTTGTATCCTCCACCACTGGAAACTGGTGGCTTTGGCTAGTATTTTGTTGACACTGTTAAACTTTTCTTAGGAATTGAAAGATACGACTTGCGTGTAAGGAAATCTTGAATGGGTGAAGGACTTTGAGGGGAGGAATGATGCTAATGAACACACGTGGAATAATGTGAAATGGTTCTTTAAAAAATAATAAAAGCAAACCTTGTGAAGAAAAAGATCAGGGTAGCTGACATCTTCTATCCCCAAAAATCACGTGGGCAGGAGTCTGAACAGCTCTATTAGTAACGCTGCCGGTATCTTTCCTAGAGTAATGGCAATGGGTCATAGACCTAGAGGCTGAGTTCAGAAGCCGTCACTACCCTTGGTTAGAGCTATTATGTGCAAAATTTTGCTAGGACATCTGGCTATAAGTGCCCTGTATGTAGGATTGCCGTACAATCCGTATTTTGCATCTTGTACAAATTGCCAAATAAGTAGTGAAGTTAAATCGACTAAGCAAGCATTTTAAAATTGAGCTTTACTGTCTTCTTGATAGTGCACTGTAGCCATTAAGACTTGCTCTTTTTGCATCTTACTGCACCAAAAAGGATTTGCACTGCGTGTCGTGGCTGAGTAGTGAAACACGTGTGCATTCACGTACCAGCAGAAGCCAGTATACGCCACCTTCAATCAATCCATAGCTGTGGTAGTTCATGTGACAGAAATGGTGGATATAAACTTACCCTTCCTCTATGCTTTTGCGCTATCAAAGCAGCAGGTGTTCTCTCTTGTAAGCAGAAATTTTTACATGTTATCACGGTCTTCAATTTGCAGTAGCGTTATGTCAGCAGCTGAACGCAGCTTTGACATAAGCATATGGAGAGGGGGAAAAAACAACCCAAACAAGTAATTTTGGGAGGAAAAAAAAAACGGGAGAGTGACTGTTTTGAATTAACTTAATTTACGGGTTTTGTGTTGTTTTATTTTCTAAGGTCTAAGTCTCCCTCTAGTGCTTCATTTTCCTCCAGGAGTTCGTATACCCACTCCAAGTCAAGATCACGTTCTTCCCGCCCTTGCTCCAACTCTCGATCATTTAGTCGTTCCCGTTCTCGTTCCTTCTCGCGATCACCACCCTATCCAAGAAGAGGCAAAGAGAAGAGTCGTAACTATCGCTCTAGGTCAAGGTCACACGGTGATCACCATTCAAAGTCACGGTCACCCCCATACAGAAGACACCATCCACCGTCAAGGTCTCCAGCGTTTAGAGGCCGGTCTCCCACTAAATGGACTATACCTCAAGGGGATGGAGAAAAGCAGTACTTTAACAGATACAGAGAAGTTCCCCCGTATAATATGAAAGCTTACCATGGCAGATCTGTTGACCTCAGAGATCCATTTGAAAAGGAGAGACCCAGAGAATGGGAAAGGAACTATAGAGAATGGTACGAAAAGTTTTACAAGGGCTTTGCTGTTGGCGCTCAACCTCGACCACCAGTAAATAGAGAGAACACTTCTCCAGATAGGTTTGGTCCACCTGGGACTGGACGAGAGAATTTGCCATACGCTCGGGGACGCAGGGAAGACTATCCTGGTGGGCAAAGCCACAGAAGTCGTAATAGAGATGGAAATGACCCTGAAAAACCTTCTGGAAGAGAGCGCCACGGCATGAAAGATCCACCAAAACCAAATGAGAAGGACATGGAATATCCACTGGAAGATGGCAAAGGAAATGAATGTAAAAAACACCGGAAGAGAAGAAAAGGGGATGAGAATAAAGGATTTCCCAATGCTGAGTTTTTAGAAGGTGCAAGAAAACACAGAGAGCCAGTAACAGCAGAAGACATTAAAACAGACTCTCTGTTCACGCTCCCAAGCAGAGATGATGCCACCCCTGTGCGAGATGAGCCTATGGAAGCAGATTCTATTGCTTTCCAATTGGTGTCTGAAAAGGAGAAAGAAGAGAAGGACAAGGCGAAGATGAAAGTAGAAGTGGCGGTGCCTCCCAAGAAAGACAAAAAAGCTAAAGGTTCCCAAGGGAAGGTGGACACCGATCGTGAAGAATCTCTCAGTATTTCACAGGAACCTCCTGTGAAAAAAGTGAAGGAGGAGTTGCCAAAGACAATGAGAAGGCTCTTGTTACCCCATGGAAAGTTCACCCAAAAGTGACAAAAGATCACCCAGAAACCAGGCCAGCCAAGGAGGAAAAGGCCAAGAAAGACCATCCAAAAGAAACCAAGTCGGACAAGCCCTCCAGCAAAGAGCATAAGTCAAAAAACCTGCTGAAAAAAGCAAACCTTCTGATGCAAAACCCGAAAAAAGAAAAAGAAAAGTAGATAAAATTTTTGATAAGGAACATTACTGTGTTTTGTCATCAAGACCACGGAGCTGTATAATAATGACGTAACAGCCCCTGCTGAAGACGTCTGTTGAAGTACTGTGTCTGCAAAAGATGAGGACGCTGCAGAAAAAAATCCTAAAGAACCAAAAGACAAGGCTGTTGCTAAGGCAAAAGAGGATACAGCGGCAACCTCCTGCAGTTGACCAGCCTGATGCAAGCCAAAGCCAAAGTCAAAGCGGTCCTAGCGTTAGCCGCAGCCACAGTCAAAGCCCTTCTGAGAGTTGGACTCGAAGCCACAGCGGCAGTGCCAGCTCAGGAGAGAGTCAAGACAGCAAGAAAAAGAAAAGGAAAAAAGAGAATAAAAAGCACAAGAAGCATAAGAAACACAAGCAGCGTAAGAAACACATTGGAAACGAAACAGAATTCGCAGAGAGCCAAAAACACAAACACAAGAAGAAAAAAATCGAAGAAGAGCGAAGAGAAGGATGACCAAAAAGTGAAATCTGTCACTACATGGAATGACAGCTAATGAAAAAATGACTGAATTCTTAAGTCTGTATCAAATCTTGTTAAAATGTAAACGAATTCAGGCATGGCAAATAATGGCATGGAGGAGACTGTGCTGCCCTTAAAATATTGCAGCTGGATTTTTACTTCAGAGCTTTATAGAAGTGAACATTTTGTACAGAACTGTGAGTTGTGACATGCAACGTGAAAGGTTTTGCTGGGGCATCTTAGTTTTAACGACCGTTCATTAGTTTGGGTGGAGTTTCAGGTACTGTGAACATTTTCATGGTTGAGTATGTTTTTTAATTGCCTGTCAGAAGCAGCTGTTATAACTGATTATAAAATATCAGCAGAATGAATTATAGAATACACAGAACCCTGTTACATCACTTTTTGATTACAATAAAATGTTTTCAGTAAACTGTCCAACGTGATGAGATTTCCAGTGACAGCGGGACATTAGCCGAGAAAAGACTAGTGACAGAAAAACGGCAGCAGTAAAAGCTTGCTGGTAGCTAACATGTGTGAAAAATAACATAGCAACGCGTTTAGTTTTGAAAAGACTGGTAGGACTTTAAATCTTTTGAATTGATACAACGTGGGGAGGTATTGCCAAGAGCTGCACGTTGTTCACGTGCCAAGTGGACTTGATTTTATATTGTAAAAGGTAGCATATGGCCCCAAACACACAGCCAGTATTAACAGCTGGGACTATTTTAAAATAACGTTATGTATGAAGCTGTCACATTTCAACATTGTTCCAGTTTGTTTAGAAAGCTGTTGTCATTTGCCAGCAAACATTTACGCACATGCTTTAAGATGTCCTGTAATCTGTATTTCCTCTCATAACTCTGCTGATCCCCAAGATGCTTGTGCTTTTTAAACAGAACCTTTAGTAACAGTATTTTCACATGGTGGTGCCACGACACAGAACTAACCCATTAATAGTGGGGTTCAGCAGATGAGTTTGGCATAAGAAGAAAGGCCACTAGAAAGTCAGGCTTCTGCTTTAAACTGCTTTGAACAGCGACAATCTAGAAGGCATAAATTTAATTAAATGTAATTGCATGGAAGTAAAATTTTGGACGTTTCTTTATGGCATAGCTCCATAAAACCAGGCAGAATCCCATATTTTTATACGACCTTGTGCCGAAAAAGCTGTAGTCAAAGCCCGCCAAGCTCAGGTAAACTCTCCTCTCTTTTCAGAGCGCTATAACAGCATTACTGTGATTTTTCAGTCTCCTGCAAATTTAGTTTACTCTGCATATGGAGTTTCTATGATTACTTTTTTCCAGGTTTTTTGAGCTGAAGAACACCTGGCATGCAGTTATGCTCAGGCCTGAGTAGGTAATTTCTACTACATGCATGTTTAGAAGTCTCCTGACCGACTTTCTGAAGATTTTAGGCAGTGCCAACAGTAGTGTGAAGGGAGGTATCCAAACAGGGCGCTCTGGGTGAGGGTAAATGCTGGAACACATGCGGCGAAATACAGTTCAGGTGGTGAAACCGCAGTGAAGGAGAGCATGCTTACAGAGCAAAATCAGTTTGGACTGTTGTTCAGACATAAGAAACAGATGTTGACTCAGTGACTAAATTTAGTATGTTCCTTCTGGAACAATACTGCTTGGTCATCTTCTAGAGGTTAAGTGTGGTCCGTTCCATGGAAATGATCACAGATCCCACGGTCTGTCTTCAGAGAACCCTTGGACCAAGATACCTCATCTCCCCTCTTCAGGTGGGGCAGAATGCGTCTGAACGGTTTGAACACACTGACACGCGGCAACTCTTAAGCTGGAAAAGCTCAGGCAGGGACGTAGGTGGTTTGAAAATCTAAGTGGAAATGACCAAACACAAAGCTACCCTAAAGTGGGTGACAGACTCATAGGTTATCATCCACAGCTCTGAAAAAAAGAACTGTGTGAAGAAGACAAAGGCGTAAGGCACAGGATAATGTGGTGCACGGGTAGAGATAAAATCAGGAAAACTAGGACACAAAATGAGTTTTAGTTAGAGCCCCTAGTAATTGTTTTGCATTTTAAAAGTGAAGGCCAGGAAAGAAAAGCTTATATCCATTGCTTAATGAGAGAGAAGAAATAACGGTTGAAACAGTAGTAGCAAATACATTTTTCCTTAGTCTTCACCAGAAAAGGTTGATTGTAATCAGCTTCAGGGAAATTTAGGTCAGTAAAATACCAGGATCATGGGCTAGAGAAAAGAGTATGTTAAACAATGTTTCGGAGAAAACAACTGCTTGACTAGTAAGGGTACGAGCAAAAGGCCTTTTTTAAACTGAGGGATGGCGTTACAGCTCTGACGACTGAAGAGCAAACCTTGTACCTACCTTCAAAGGGGAAAAGAATTGGAGTGTGCTTACATACTTGTTGTAATATCACTCCAAATTTGGCCAATTATTTTATAGTGTATAAACACACAGGAGATAATAGGAGGAGGAACAGTCATGCTCAAACTGAAGAACAAGTGTCAGACCCGGCCCTGTCTCTGCAAACTCTGGCTGTGAGAGCACAGTGTGGGAACCTGAGCGCTGCCGCAGATGAGAACAACGTGTGTTTACATATTTGTTGGAGTCCTCTGCACAAGAAGGACATGGACCTGTTGGAACGGGTCCAGAGGAGGGCCATGAAGATGCTCAGAGGGCTGGAGCACCTCTGCTGTGAGGGCAGGATGAGAGCGCCAGGGTTGTTCTGCCTGGAGACGAGAAGGTGCCGGGGAGACCTTAGAGCCACCTTCCAGTCCCTAAAGGGGGCCTACAGGAAAGGCGGGGAGGGACCCTTGGTCAGGGAGTGGAACCATAGGACGACAAGAGCCATCAGTGAACAAGGCACACTGTTTCTCATTACCTGAGAGTTCGTCATATGGTAGGGCTTCCTCAGCACGAAACACCACTTCCTCTGGGGGCATTCCGGAGTCTTTGCCTTCAGGCCAGTTTGTGATCACTTCTACAATTCCTGGACAATTTGGGTTTCCTATTCGAGCTCACTGTGTGATTAAGGCAACCCACTTACTCCAGGCAGCACTGGGGGCATGATGAGTAGAAGGAACTTTGCCTTTGAACATCCAGCCCAGTAGTGGCCATCGGGGCACCAGGAGGAGCTGTGCTTCGGTACCAATTCCCTCTGAAGCAGCTCCAACTCCTTCACATGCTGCCCGAATTTCTTTCTCAGTTGGAGTATGGCTGGCCTCAGAGCCTTTGTATCCTCGACCTCAGTATCCTAGGGGTCAACCTCGAGTCTCCCCTGGTGCCTCCCCTGGAGTCTAATTACTCTTTTTTCCAGCACCCATTTGTTTGGGGGTTTTGTTTTAAAACCTCAGTGAGCTCTGATGTGGGAATAGCAAACCGTCCCCTCCTCATCTTTAGAAAGAATGGTACATTGAAGGAAAACTGTTCATATAAGCTCTAAATGACATGTTTCCACTGTCAAAGGTTGTAACACTTTTTAATATCTTCGCCATCCTCATCTTCTTTCTCTTCACTTTCTTCTGATGGCACTACGACTACCATACCTCAACACAGTATTCACGCAAATCATATGTCGGAAAGTAATGGAAGACTGGTGGGGAGGACTGCAAATACGCTCAAGTGACTCGCACCTGGGGTGCGAGAAGGAGGAGGAGGACACATCCCCATGTCTGTGGGAGAACACAGGTCACCTGAGGAAGTGGGTTTTGAGTGCACTTAGGGGACATTGGCCAATGTGTTGTGGGGCCAAGTGGGCTATGTCCAGCCACAGGTCATACACCTACCCCACTCTGTGTTCACCGAGGGGGAGCCTGGGGGCTGTATTTGCCGTTTTTGTGTGTGTGTGTGTGTGTGTGTGTGTGTCCCAGTTTCCTCCCCACCCCAAACTGTGCCTCCCATCCCCTCAGTTTCCCCCAACACCACACCATAATCCAGGAGGAAGAGGTGCTGCGTCCTCCCCCTCCCCAACACCCTTCAGGCCACTGCAGGGTCACTTGGGCTGCGGGGAGGGGATGTGATGGTGGGCGGACCCACAGCAAGCATCACTCCAACCCATCCTCCCCCACCCCACCACCATCCCAGCGGCCTCAGCCTCACCTCCTCATCACTGTCGGGCGGGCGCCAGTGGCGATGGCAGCCAGAAGCCCCGGGGCCCATGGCTGCCATTCAGCGGCATGGCCAGGGCATCCTGACTCTCTGGGGCGCGGTGGCTCCCTCGGCGATGGGGCGTTCCATAAGACGGGGGCGACTGAGGGGAGGGAGGGCTAGGAGGGGGGGAAGAGGGGCCTCGGGCCTGGGCCGGGGGCTGCTGGGCCTCGCGCAGGCCCCACGGGCGCCATGGCAAAGGTGGGCCTGGCCACCAGCAGAGCCCACCTTCTTCCCCCCTCGATCTCTGCCCTCATAGGTCGGGAGCGCTGTCAGTCTCCTCCCCTGAGGTGCTACTGCTGCTGATTGGCCCCAGGTGGGCAGGCTGCTGGGCTGCAGTGCCCGCCCTTCATGTCTGATTGGCCATCTGGGCTGTCACTCTGCCCTAGTTTCAGGCCCACCCTCCCCTGAAGTGATGCTCTCTCTTATTGGCTGCCTGAGGCGTTGCTCCCCTCCCGCCCTGCCCTCTGGGGATGTTTCCTCTGATTGGCTGCCTGCTTCCAGTCAATCGCATGCCTTGCCCCGCCTCCCCTGAGGCCATTGGCTGTCCCGGGCCCCTGCCTCCCCTCCTGGGCGGGCGCTGCCAGGCGACCGGCTCCACCTTCAGGGGTTGGACCCGCCCCAGGGCCTGTGGGCCCTGAGGAAAGGCCGTGGGGCATTGAAGACAGGTTGGGGCCCTCAACGTGAGGATTTCGGCCGAGGACAGGAGGCTTTGGGCACGCAAAGGGTGGGCTAGATGCAAACAGTGGCGCTTTGGACCCTGAAAACAAGGGGGACCGACCTCTTGGTTCTGGCCTGAGCGGGCTTTGGTGTCCAGGAACTGCCCGCAAGACACCACCTCTCCTGTCCAGAGGGAGCAGCATGAGGGGTGGAGCCCGAAGGCATGGGCCGAATGGGCTCCCTGGGCATTTTGTGGACTTTTTATGGACATTTTACAGTGGTGCTCCGTTGACTGAGGGAGTGCTGCCTGTGCATCCTGTCAAAAGGGTGGGAAGGGGAGCGGTGGCTCCTGAGGATGCACTGGGTGGTGCGGGACCTGGGCCTGACGTTCGTGGTGTGGAGTGAGGGGTGGAGAAAGGACTGCTGTGGTTTGACGCCGGCCGGTAACTGAGCACCAGACAGGCGCTCCCTCACTGCCCCCAGCGGGACAGGGGAGAGAATCGGAGGGGTGAAAAGTGAAACAGCTGGTGGGTTGAGGTAAAAACCATTTCATGATTGGAAAAGGATAGTAAGAGTAACAATAAATTGTGATGAATAAGAAAATAACACAAAGGGAGAACTAAACCCCGAGACAGACAAGCAATGCAAAGGAAAGCACTTGCTTACCATCAACCAACTGATGCTCAGCCAGTCCCCGAGCAGCAGCCCCCTGCCAGCCTCCCTCCAGGTTTGTCACTGAGCACGACGTCATACGGCACGGAATGTCCCTTTGGTCAGCTGGGGTCAGCTGTCCCAGCTGTGTCCCCTCCTAATGCCCTGTGCACCCCTAGCCTGCTCGCTGGTGGGGGGGGCTGAGAATCAGAAAGGGCTTTGATGCTGCGTAAGCACTGCTCAGCTCAGCCATCCTTGCGTGATCAACACTGTTTCCATCACGAATCCAAAACATCGCCCCATACGAGCTACTATGAAGAAAATTAACTCCATCCCAGCCAACACCCGCACAGCTCCACAGAACAAGAGAGGATTTGGACGCTGGGAGAAATGACGACTCGCCAGCTTTGCGGAGCTTGGATGCCTTTCCGTGCCCTGAGATGTTTCAGGAGGGGCAGGTTGGGCTAAAGCCTCTCTCCTCTTCCTTCCAGGCTTTGTGGTCTAGCGGCACAGCTGGGGCTTAGTTGCCAGGACAGCCTGGGTCCGCGGGTGCTGTCCTGCAGGCAGCAGCAGAGGCCAGGAGGGACACTGTCTGCTCAGCCCACTCAGGGTGGTCCCCATGGGAAGGACACCATGGGACGGGGCTTGTTATTCCAGCTTTATTAAAAACAAAGAATTATTCAAATCTATGGCCCTTTTCCAGAGGATTCTTTCACTTCTCCATGGCTCAGATGAGCCAGCAGCACAGCCACTGCAGGCTCCATCCTCGTGTTCTCACGGGTTTTGTCAGGTTAAACACGGTCTGAGCTGCCAGGGAGCTGATTGAGCGCTCGCTGTCTCTCCTCAAGGGCAAGAGGGCTGCAAGAGAAGGAAGCAGAACAGACATGAACCCCCACTGCGTGCAGAGACCTCCTCCATCCAGACCATGCCAGTCCCACTCATCTCTTTCCCTGGCCAGGAGGAGCAGGTGAGACAAACAGACCAGCTGGAAGCTGTTGCTGAGGAATGCCCCATGTGGCCCTGACGTGTTCCTCTTGCCCCTGAAGCAGCTCCCTGGAGCAGGGTTAGGCATGGCAGCACCCTGCCCAGGCTCTGTCCCCTGCCCCACCAGCCCAGCACTGCCCCTACTCACCGTTGCAGACATTCAACACTTTGGTCTGACTTAGGTTCCTCAGGTGCTGCACGGCAAGCCCTAGGCACAGAATTCGCGTCAGAGCTCTGCTCCCCAGCACACGCCCGGCAGCACGGCCTCTGGCCCTGCCAGCTCGGGGCTGCACGCCCTCCTGCCCCTCAGCAGGGCTGAGCCCAGGGAATGGCAGCACCCAAGGGCAGTGGGACTGAGCAGGGCTCCCAGCGAGCCCACCTGTGTGGTGGGCCCTGCAGAGGGCAGCCAGGGCTCTGGCACTGCAGGGCTGCCCCTCACTGCCAGTGCAGCGGTGGGGACAGGGGCCTGGCTGCGAAAAGAGGGACCCTGGGGGACATGGCTCACCGATGAACCTGACAGCCGCCTCTCGCAAGGTGGCCTGAGTGTTGTGCAGGTACAGCAGGC
The DNA here is from genome assembly GCF_964199755.1 of Larus michahellis. Taxonomy (NCBI): domain Eukaryota; kingdom Metazoa; phylum Chordata; class Aves; order Charadriiformes; family Laridae; genus Larus; species Larus michahellis. Next base: position 1,091,432 of record NW_027436445.1, on the reverse strand, counting down.
TCTGAAACAGATAGTCTTCCGCCCTGCTCCTGTCATGCACTAACTGGAGAGAGCACAAGGGAACGGGGCTGGCACAGACCCTCCTCAGCCATCTAGACTAGCCCCTCCTACCAGCATCCCCCTTCCCTCCCGGCGCTTCCCGTCTCCCAGCCAGGAGCCCTGTGGGGCTGAGGTCCAGAGGGAGCTGCAGGCAGAGGGGGCCCGAGGACGGCGAGACTCCTCTGTCCCACTGCCAGGGCCCAGATGGGCCGGGGTCTCCTTCAGCACCCCGGGGGCAGGGAGGGGAGAGGGGCCTGGAGAAGAGCCCTTGGGGGCTCCGTGCTTGAGGGCAGGGAAGGAGAATGCAGCTGCAGGCTGTGTGCTCCGGGTGGGAGCAGAGGCAGAGTTGCACAGCGGCCCACGGGCACCTGGAGCAGCCCTTGTCCACCTGGCCCTGGGGCTTGGGGCTTGTCCTCACCAAGAACTCTCCGATTAGGTGCGTCTGGTTTGTCTCGGCCAGGTGGCTGAGCCTCCTCCACCCCAGGAACTCGGCACAGGTGAGGAGGGTGTCCCCAGAGGCCTGCAGAGAAGCGGAGGATGGGAGATGGCACCAGAGCCCAGGGAAGGAGAGCTGGCATCCTCCTCCTCTTGGCCAGGCTCCGAGCCTCTCCCAGACCCTTATGGGAAGAGGCAGCGGGGGACCGAGGCTGAACTGGGTTCAGTGCCCAGGGCAGGGACACGGGGCAGCCACCACCTCGGGTGTCTCATGCTGCCGGCCAGCAGAAGAGAGATCCTCATGAGCTGCTGAGCTGCCACCAGGGCTGGGGGCAAATTGAAGGGCAAAGGAGCTGTGGGCCCTGGGCTGTAGGCAGGGAGGGTGGGAGTGCCAGAGACAGCGGGGCAGGACAGGGCCAGCAGCACCTCCCACGGGCATCCCCCAGCAGGACGCTTGGCTGCCCAGCTGGGGCTGCCCCGGCTCCTTCACGGCCAGGCCCAGGGTGGGCAGAGCTTTGATGCGGGGATGCAGGGCCAGTCCGCTGCCGGACTGCGGTGTCAGCACACCCTTCCCCGTGACACTGGTCGCTGGTCACTGTACCTGTGCCACGCTCTCGATCTCATCGCTCATGTGGAGGAAGAGCGGGAGCAGGACCCACTGCACTCTCTTCTTCATCTTTTTCTTGTTTGTCCCCACCACGGCCTTCATCACATCTTTGAAGAGGCTCATGGAGAGCTCCCGCACCTGGCTGGACTCCTGGTAGGGAGGAGGACAGGGGGACTTCATCAACAGCCGCTCCCTGCCCACGGTGAGCAAGGGCGCTAGCGTGGCTGATGTGAGGGGAGATGCTCTGGGCTCAGATCCCGAACACAGGAGCTGTGGGCCCACTGTGCAGCTGAAGCTGAATGGCCCCAGAGCCCTGAAAGGCCAGGCAAGAGGAGCGAGGAGGGCAGCCCTGCCCGAGTGCTGCCCACCGGGCTGGGCTGAGGGGCAGCTGTCTGTGCAGAGCGCCCATCTGTAGGGCTGAGGTGCCCACGGCAGCCTTACATCATCAAAGAGGGGTAGGAGCTTCTCCGCCAGCTGCACAGCAATGAGGCTGGCCTCCTCAGTCTTCATGTCACCCATCATGCTCCTGAGGAACACCAGGGTCTTCATCTTGGCATCGGTGTTGGCATCCTGCAGGTTCTCCATGATGTCTGGCAGCAGGACCTGCATTTTTGTTGCCTGTATGAAACACACAGTTTCCTTATGACGAAATGGTGAACGGCCACCCTGGCAAAAATGCACTGGTTGCTAAGCACCAGCCTCCCGTGCAGCTTCCCAGCAGGTGGCACAGGAGTCACTGCAGCAGCCTCCTGGCCCGCACTGGCCACTGATGGCATGCAGGGAGAGCAGGAGGAAGGGAAGGGATTGCGGGAGAGCAGCGTCCCCTTACTCAGCCATGCCCTTTACCGACCAGGCGGAAGGGGCAGATGGACTGGTAACCCTCTGTGCCTGGAGGGCTCCCCAGGCACCCACCAGCCCCCTCCATAGCAGGGAGGGTGACTGGACCTGACACCCCACCTTCTGACTCCCAGCCAAGGCCAAGCCACCGCATCACCCACTGCCCCAGGCCCCAGCTGCCAACGTGGCTCCGCTTGGCTACACCTTGCTCACCATCTTAGGTTTTTTCAAAAGCGTGATGAGGACACTGAGCACCAGCGAGAGCATCACTGAGCTTGGACGCCTCAGGTACCTCTGGGTTCTGTACAGGGCAGCAAACTCCTCGGTGTCAATGTCAGTGTAGAGCAGCAGCTAAAACGAAGACAGCGGTTAGAGAGCAGCAGAGCCTGCGGGGCTCCCTCCGCCACGCTGGCACGAAGGAGGCGTTACCCGCCAGCGGTGGCAATCGTCTCCTCTCCCCAGAGTTGAAGCCCGCTCAGGCTGTGCAGAGGCCATGCCTCTGCCCCAGGCCCAGCACCTGGCCTGGCTCTGGCTTCTGCCCCTTTCTCTGCCCCAGGTTTTGGGGCTGCAGAGCGGGGCGGGGGGAATCAGAGCGCTGCCCGGGCAGGCGCAGGCTTTGTGTTTGTGCACCAGGGTCAAAAGGGCCCAGGGTGGCCCCAAGAGTCTGGCAGGGGGTCTGGCTGGTGCTGGGCAAGGCCCTGCTGGCCCTAAGGGGCTGTGTCCCTCTGTATGGGGGGAGGTGGCCATTTGGAGGCAGACCGGAGGGGAGGGCTCCGTGCCCGTTTCCCTGGGGAGGCAGGCACAGCCCTGAGGATGAGCGTGGTCACTCACAGCCAAGGGATAGATGCAGGCGTCCTCCGTGGCACAGCTGAACACCTTGCGCACCCGCTGGTCCTGGAGCACGCTGAGCAGCTCCGTCAAGACGCTCCACAAAATCCAAGGCACGGAGATCATCACCTCCCACATGGCCAGGGCAGCGCTGCAGACCCAGAGCGCTGGGTCAGCAGGGCTGCCTCGGCCACTGCGCCGTGCCTGGGCCAGCCTCTCCGGGCCCTGGCTGTGCTGAAGCCCTGGCCCTTTCACTTGGGGTGTGCGGGGGCCCTGACTGGGCAGGCGGCAGGGGGCTGCGGTGGTGTTCCCCCTGGGGCTGGGAGGAGCGTGGTGGTGGGGCTCTGGCTTGGCCAGCTCTGGCTGCTGCAGGCCCGGTGACCCACTGGTTCTGGGAAGCGTGGTGGGATGGAGGGCCCTGCTCCTCAGGGATGTCCTGCAATATTCCTTGGGTCTGGCAGCCAGAGAGTCCCCGCGTCCCTCTCCCCACAGGTCACAAGCCCTCAAGGCTGTCGGGGCTAGTACCTGTCACAGGTTGGCGAGATCTTCAACAGGCTCCTGACCACTTCTCTGGGGCACCACTCGGTCATTCGGAGGAGAAGTGAGTCCAGGCTGTGCCGGGCTGGCTCCGTGCAGATGCACTCCACGTTTTTGTGGATGTACCTCATGAACTTTGGTACCTGGAGAGGACACAGGTGAGGATGGTGTGGCCACTGGAGTGCAGCCATTTCTCCAGCTGCGACTGAAACTGCTGCCCTTCCCATCCCTCTCTGTTGCCTTGAAAAGGCTTCAGGTGCCCGAGAGAGCTGGCTTAGGGAAGGAGGGAAGAGCAAGGCCTGGCAGGGCTCACAGGCAGGGCAGTCCAGCCACAGGGCACTTACGTCTGTCAGCCAGTAGCCAGGGTCTAGCACGACCATGTCCAGGATGCTGCTGCCCATCTGCCTGTCACAGATGTCATCTGATGTCAAGGCCTCGATTGCAATGAGGACAATGTCTGTCACCTGAGAAGGCTCAAGGTGTAGTCCAAACACCTACGGGAGGAAGGAAGGGAGGGAAGCCATGTCATGCCAAGCACCCTGCTGGTGCTGCTAGACTGAGCACCCGAGGAGCTCTGGCGACAGATGCCCGGCAGTGCTGTCAGCAGTGCCCGCAGCAAAGGTGGCAGCAGGGGCTGCAGTCTCTGCAGGGCCGAGCATGAGAGCAGAGGGTCCCCAGGGTGAGGGAGGAGGCTTGGGTTCATGGGCATAGTGTGCTGGCCCAAGAGAGAACCAGGGCTCGCTGCTGCTGAGGAGGGCTGGAGCTGCTGCTGGGACACTGGAGTGCCCCCCTCACATAGTCCCTGCGCGGGGACAGCAGGAACCCTCTCACCGGGGACAGGGAGGCCACGCGAGACCCACTGATTGTGCGTCCCTTTGCTCACACAAGCCTCCTGCTGGTGACACGGACAAGAGTCCCAGGAAGGGGGCAGCTCGTTACCGTGGTCGACTCGCTGCTGTCAAGCGAAGAAAGCGAGCAGCTGCTCTCGGAATCCCATCCTGGTTCGAGCTCTGGATGCTCTGGATTCTCCTCTGGCAGTGTCTTGCCTACAAGGAGGGGAAACAGAGAAGAGTCAGTAGGATACAACATCTTTGCCAACAAGCTTCCCAAAGGGTGGAAAGAGCTTTAAGCTCGGCATGGCTGAGGAGGAGGAGGCTGTGCTGGGGAGGGCTCCAGCCCTGAGCGGCCCTGGCATTCAAGCACCGCTTTGCCCCCTGCCCGTGGGACCCCTGCTGCCAGTGTGCCGTGGAAACGGGATTCCGGCATCGAGGCGGTCGCGCTTGCTGGCCCTGCCAGTCCCGGAGGGGCTCCTCACTCACCGATCTGCAGCTGCTGGACCGTGGTCACCTCGTAGGGCTCCGCTGGAGACCTGGTCTCCTGGGGAGCCGCCACCTCCTCCCAGGCCACCCTGGGGCTGCTGGGGGGTCTCTCCGCCATCCTGCCAAATGGAGGAAAGCGTGGGGGAGAGGGGAGGGCAGCTTAAGGGGAACACCTCAGTGCCGTGGGGCTACTGGGGGTGGCGGGGAAAGAAGTGGGCTTGCGCTTGGAGTCTCCTCGCCAGCTCCGCACTCCCGCCCTGTCCTGTCGCCGTCCTGCCGGACACTGCAGGACTGCAGCCACGCTGGCTTTCTATGGTGCTGTGGGGTGTCACGCAGTGATGTCACAAAGGGCCCCACTGAGACCCGCTCCCCGGGTCAGGAGGGGCAGGGCGTCCACTTTGGGGGGGGCAGGGAGCCAGCTCACCATTGGCCCATGGGTCCTCTCTTGGTGCCCCCAGACCCCCATCCTGTACTCTCCGTCTCGTCCCAGAGCCGTGTGCTCACACACCCCAGGCGTGGCCCCAGGACCTCCCGGGAAGACCCCTGCTTCTTCCCATCCGTGTAGTGTTCTCCTCACATCTCTACAGTTTCTGGCATCTCACAGTTACGTCCTTTCCCACAGTCTGAAAATCTCTTTCAGTACCAGGAAGCAAAAGATGTTTATGCCTGCTCCTCTCACAGAATCACCGAATGGTAGGGCTTGGAAGGGACCTCTGGAAATCATCTAGTCCAACCCCCCTGCCAAAGCAGGTTCAACTACAGCAGGTTGGACAGGATCACATCCAGGCAGGTTTGGAATCTCTCCAGAGCAGGAGACTCCACAGCCTCTCTGGGCAGCCTGTGCCAGGGCTCTGCCACCCTCACAGTAAAGAAGTTTTTCCTCATGTTCAGATGGAATTTCCCGTGTTCCAGTTTGTGCCTGTTGCCCCTTGTCCCATCCCAAGGCACCACTGAAAATAGCCTGACCCCATCCTCTTACCACCCGCCCTTTACATATTGATGAGCATTGATGAGATCCCCTCTCAGGCTCCTCTTCTCCAGGCTGAACAGCCCCAGGGCTCTCAGCCTTTCCTCAGCAGAGAGGTGCTCCATCCCCTCAGCGTCTTGGTAGCCCTTTGCTGTCCCCTCTCCAGCAGTTCCCTGTCCTTCTTGAACTGGGGAGCCCAGAACTGGACACAGATCTCCAGATGTGGCCTCACCAGGGCAGAGTAGAGGGGGAGGATGACCTCCCCCCACCTGCTGGCAATGCTCTTCGTAATGCTCCCCAGGAGACCATTGGCCTCCTTGGCCTCTGTCATGGTTTTGGCCAAATTGGCCAATGGCCGGCGACAGATGCTCCCCGCCCAGCCTCTTGTGCACGGGGAGGAGGGGGAGAGATAAAGAGAGATTTATGAGTTTAGAAGAAACTAAACTACTTTAATGAAATATTGATAATAAGATGAAAAGGAAAATAATGAAACAGATACAGTTTATACAAAACCCTATTAAGCTCCCAGGATGACGTCACCGTCAGGCACTAGGGAAGTCCCAGACTGGACTCAGCAACGGGTGGGAACCCGTTGGACAGACTTGGAGTCAGGAACACACGGATCGGGATCAAAGGCAGATAACAGACAGCGTCCTCCTCAGACGTCAGCCCTTGAAGAAAAAGACTGACCCTTTGATCCCTCGGCTTTCACACTGAGCATGGGGCAGATGGGATGGAATACCCGTGTTGGTCAATTTTGGGTCACCTGTCCTGTCCGCTCCTCCCCGCAGGTGGGACCCCTCTGCGCTTTTCCGCTTCTGACCCTCTGTCGTGGTTTAGCCTCAGACGGCAACAAAGAACCACGTGCCACTCGCTCGCGCCTTCCTAATACAGGAAGAATCGTAAGAAAAGGCAAGGCTCTTGGGTTGAGACAAAGGCAGTTTAACAGGACAGTAAAGGGAACAGGCAAACAACAACAACAACACGGATAGGGGAATATACAAACGCGATTACGGAACCGCCGCTCCCCGCCGCTCGCCGGCCGGACCAGACCCGGGACGCCCCAGCCCGCTTTTAAGCAGCAACTTCCTGCCCCCTCCCCCGGCAGCTCAGGGTGGGCGTGGCTCACATGGCATGGAATACCAGGAAAAATTAACCCTATCCCCACCGGAACCAGGACATTATCCACCCCTTATTCCATACCATCTATGCCATGCCCAGCAGGTTCCAATGAATTGCCACCACTTTCCCCTGTTTTATATATATATATATATACACACATATAATGCCCTTAGTTTATGGGCCATCCCTCCAAAGTGTCCGTTGAGTTCTTTTAATCCACGGCTTTGGGCTCCATCTGTTAGAACAGTCTCTCAGGGCAGGTGAGATGCGGGGTGGTGCTGGTCTGTTGCATGCTGTATTTTTCGGAGCTTGTGACTGGTGCACCTGGTGTGGCTCATGCATGCAGTCCGTGGGCTGAAGATGTAGATCTTGAGGAAACTGCTGGGCGCCAGCTGCTGAGATCAGTTCTTATCCCATCATCCCTGTGCCTTACTTGTAGTACAACTGATAGCAATTATAGCAATGAGGACATACAGTGACAGTGTTACTTAGCAATTAACAGCACACAATCTGATTCATTGGCTATTCTCGCCCAAAATCAGATCCCCATGAGGTACACATCGGACTTCCCCATCCTTCCGCATCACCCACCAAGTGCACCCAGGTCCTTGGGCAAAAGCAATCCCACGGATGGGTTTGCCTTTGCCTGAGGCAGGACTAACCCAGACTGTCTTCCCTAGCATATTCTTCATGTGCACTACGGGGACTTTATCCCCTTCTACAGTACGTGGAAGTTTTGATTGGGCAGGGCCAGCCCGATTGTTAGATCCCCTGGTGTTAACTAGCCAGGTAGCTTTTGCTAAATGTGTATCCCAGTGTTTTAAAGTCCCACCACCCATTGCTCTCAGTGTAGTTTTTAACAGTCCATTGTATCGTTCTATCTTCCCAGAGGCTGGTGCGTGATAGGGGATGTGATACACCCACTCGATACCATGCTCTTTGGCCCAGGTGTCTATGAGGCTGTTTCGGAAATGAGTCCCGTTGTCCGACTCAATTCTCTCTGGGGTACCATGTCGCCACAGGACTTGCTTTTCAAGGCCCAGGATAGTGTTCCGGGCAGTGGCATGGGGCACAGGGTATGTTTCCAGCCATCCAGTGGTTGCTTCCACCATTGTGAGCACATAGCGCTTGCCTTGACGGGTTTGTGGCAGTGTGATATCATCAGTCTGCCAGGCCTCCCCATATTTGTATTTCAGCCATCGCCCTCCATACCAAAGAGGCTTCAAATGCTTGGCTTGTTTGATCGCAGCGCATGTCTCACATTCATGGATGACCTGTGCAATAGTGCCCGTGGTCAAGTCCACCCCTCGGTCACGAGCCCATCTATATGTCGCATCTCTTCCTTGATGGCCTGAGGAGTCATGGGCCCACCGAGCTATGAATAGTTCACCCTTATGTTGCCAGTCCAGATCCACCTGAGCCACTTCAATCCTAGCGGCCCGATCCACCTGCTGGTTGTTCTGATGTTCCTCCGTGGCCCGATTCTTCGGTACGTGGGCATCTACATGGCGTACTTTCACAACCAGATTCTCTATCCGGGCAGCAATATCTTTCCATAGTTCAGCAGCCCAGATGGGTTTGCCTCTGCGCTGCCAGTTGCCCTGCTTCCACTGCTGTAACCACCCCCACAGAGCATTTGCCACCATCCATGAGTCAGTGTAGAGATAAAGTACTGGCCATTTTTCTCGCTCAGCAATGTCCAAAGCCAGCTGAATAGCCTTCACCTCTGCAAACTGGCTCGATTCACCCTGTCCCTCACTGGCTTCTGCAACCCGTCGTGTAGGACTCCACACAGCAGCCTTCCACTTTCGATGCTTTCCCACAATACGGCAGGACCCATCAGTGAACAGGGCATATTTCTTCTCATTTTCTGGCAGTTTATTATATGGTGGGGCCTCTTCCGCACGCATCACCTCCTCCTCTGGTGACATTCCGAAATCCTTGCCTTCTGGCCAGTCCATGATCACTTCCAGAATTCCTGGGCGACTGGGGTTTCCCATTTGAGTTCGCTGCGTGATCAGTGCAATCCACTTACTCCATGTAGCATCGGTTGCATGATGTGTGGTGGGGACCCTTTCTTTGAACATCCAACCCAGCACCGGCAGTCGAGGTGCTAAGAGGAGCTGTGCTTCTGTACCAACTACTTCCGAAGCAGCTCGAACCCCTTCATATGCTGCCAATATCTCTTTTTCTGTTGGAGTGTAGCGGGCTTCGGATCCTCTGTATCCACGGCTCCAAAACCCTAGGGGTCGACCTCGAGTCTCCCCTGGTGCTTTCTGCCAGAGGCTCCAGGTAGGGCCGTTCTCCCCGGCTGCGGTGTAGAGCACATTTTTAACATCTTGTCCTGCCCGGACTGGCCCCAGGGCCACTGCATGGACTATTTCCTGTTTGATTTGTTCAAAAGCTTGTCGTTGCTCAGGACCCCATTTAAAATCATTCTTCTTCCGGGTTACTTGATACAGAGGGCTTGCAATTTGACTGTAATCTGGGATATGCATTCTCCAAAAACCCACAATACCTAAGAAAGCCTGTGTTTCCTTTTTACTAGTTGGTGGAGACATAGCTGCTATTTTGTTGATCACATCCATTGGAATCTGACGGCGTCCATCTTGCCATTTTATTCCTAAAAACTGGATCTCCTGCGCAGGTCCCTTGACCTTACTTCGCTTTATAGCAAAACCAGCATTCAGAAGGATTTGGACTATTTTACTCCCTTTCTCAAAAACTTCTTCTGCTGTGTTTCCCCATACAATGATGTCATCAATGTACTGCAGATGTTCTGGAGCTTCACCCTGTTCCAGTGCAGTCTGGATCAGTCCATGGCAAATGGTGGGGCTGTGTTTCCACCCCTGGGGCAGTCGATTCCAGGTGTATTGGACACCCCTCCAAGTGAAAGCAAACTGTGGCCTGCACTCTGCTGCCAAAGGGATTGAGAAGAATGCATTCGCTATATCAATCGTGGCATACCACTTGGCTGCCTTGGACTCCAGTTCGTACTGGAGTTCTAGCATGTCCGGCACGGCAGCGCTCAGCGGTGGCGTGACTTCATTCAGACCACGATAGTCTACAGTTAGCCTCCACTCTCCATTAGATTTTCGCAGCGGCCATATGGGACTGTTAAAGGGTGAGCGAGTCTTGCTGATCACTCCTTCAACCTCTAGTTGACGAATCAGCTCATGCATGGGAATCAGAGAGTCTCGGTTAGTGCGATACTGCCGCCGATGCACCGTTGTGGTAGCAATCGGCACCTGTTGTTCTTTGACCCTCAACAACCCCACAACAGAAGAATCCTCCGAGAGACCAGGCAAGGCAGACAACTGTTTAACTTCCTCTGTCTCCAAAGCAGCTATGCCAAAGGCCCAGCGGTACCCTTTTGGGTCCTTAAAATACCCTCTCCTGAGGTAATCTATACCAAGGATGCATGGAGCCTCTGGGCCAGGCACAATGGGATGCTTTTGCCACTCATTCCCAGTTAGGCTCACTTCTGCCTCCAGTACAGTCAACTCTTGGGATCCCCCTGTCACCCCAGAAATACAAATGGGTTCTGCCCCTCTATAGCTTGATGGTATTAAAGTACACTGCGCACCCGTGTCCACTAGAGCCTTATACTCCTGTGGGTCTGATGTGCCAGGCCATCGAATCCACACCGTCCAATAAACCCGATTGTCCCTTTCCTCCACCTGGCCGGAGGCAGGGGCCCCCTAATACTGGTCATAGTATCCATTACTCACTTCTTGCATAAATGACTTGGAAGTTCCTTCAAGAGGATCAGAAGCAAGATCAGGCCTTCTGCTTTGTCTGGGGAACTGCCCGCTGGACACTGGGGCGGCACTTTTCCTGGAGGGATCCCCTTTTATGGTTGTCCTTCCTTGCAACTCCTGTACCCGTGTCCGCAGGATCAAAGTAGGTTGTCCATCCCGCTTCCTCATGTCCTCTCCGTGGTCCCGCAGGTAGAACCACAGGGTGCCTCGTGGTGTGTACCCTCTGTACTCTCTCTCTTGAGTGGGGAAATGCCTGCTTCTAATAGCTGAGATGCTGGCCCGTGCAGGTGGGGAGTAGGACATATTCTCTTCAAGTTGCTGGACCTTCCGCGACAGTTTCTCCACAGCTGAGACAAGGGGGGAAGAGAGACTTTCTTCATATCGCCGGAGCCGGCCAGCTACCTCATCCACCGTTGGTCCCTCTTCACCTTTCCATTCCATTACTGCCAGGGAGTTGGCATATGACGATGGTGCGCTCCGTACAAACTTCCGCCACATGGGCCTTGTGCATCACACCTCATCAGGGTCTGTGGGTAAGTCTGCATTGTCCAAGTCATAATAAATCATCTCCCGCACGGCTAATTCTCTCAGGTACTGGATACCTCTTTCCATGGTAGTCCGCTTGCTTGGCTGACATACAGCATCCTCACTGAAGGGGTACCTCTCCCTCACACCTGACAGGAGTCGTTTCCAGAGGCTGAGGGCTTGGGTCTTTTTCCCAATCGCCTTGTCAATGCCGCCTTCCCTAGACAGGGATCCCAGCTGCTTGGCCTCCCTACCCTCTAATTCCAGGCTACTGGCCCCATTATCCCAGCACCGGAGCAGCCAGGTGACAATGTGCTCGCCTGAAAGTCGGCTGAAATCTTTTCGCATATCCCGCAGCTCACTCAAGGATAGGGATCGAGTAATTATCTCTGGTTCTGCCTCTTCCTCCTGCTCTCGTGATGGCCCTGGTTCATCATCATCTCTTACTAAGCGAACTGATTTCTTTGTGTACTTCTTCTTCTGTATGGGGGCAACTGATACCGGCACGGGTTGGTTCCCTGGTTCAGTGGCAGTGGCTGCTATGGGGGTTGGAGTAACTGCAGTGTCTACCACAGGGGTTGCAGTAGCCGCAGTGTCTGTCGCAAGGATTGCAGTAGCTACAGTGGCTGACGCAGGGGTTGCAGTAGCCGCAGTGTCCGTCGCAGGGGTTGCAGCAGCCGCAGGGGCTGCCGCAGGGGCTGCAGCAGCCGCAGGGGCTGCTGGTCTGGTTTCCATCTCTTCCCCTTGAGGGTGCTGCATAATTCTGAGCAGTGCCTGGTAGATACTGGCCAGGGCCCAGCACAGCGCGGTGAGTTGTGCCTCTCTAGAATAGCCACAGCATTTTCCCTTCAAATATTCTACCACTTTATCAGGGTCCTGTAATTGTTCAGGGGTGAAGTCCCAGACCATTGGAGGTGAGTGGTTCTCTAGGTACCTGCCCATGCTCTCCCACATGCCATGCCACCCCTGACTATCCAGCCTCGGAGGAGATCTCCAGGTGTTAGTCTTAAATAGTCGCTTAACCCTAAACAAGACCTGGAACGTATTCAGGAGACATAGCACTAGGAACACGCTGGTTTGAGTATCCCACGGATATTCAAAATTCTCAAAAGCTGTCATACCTGACCCGAAGGAGAAAAGGGAGGCAAAAGGGCTGGGGAAATTATTAACAAATTCTGAGAGATGGTGTCCAATGTACGGACAGGACAGCAAAACCACATAAACACCCCAAAATAGCCGTCTGAACAGTGATGTTATCATATCATAAACAGATAATGCACAGGACAGGAGAATGATAATCCTCATCCCTCTTCCAGACATGGTAAACAGCATCGCAGGGAGTACATAAGCCATATAGGAATTTATGTAACACAGCCATGAGAACAAACCAAGCAACATGATGACCAGTTATCTCAACCCTTCGAGCCCCACGTTGGGCGCCAAAAAGGACTGTCGTGGTTTAGCCTCAGACGGCAACAAAGAACCACGTGCCGCTCGCTCGCGCCTTCCTAATACAGGAAGAATCGTAAGAAAAGGCAAGACTCTTGGGTTGAGACAAAGGCAGTTTAACAGGACAGTAAAGGGAACAGGCAAACAACAACAACAACAACAACAACAACAACAACAACAACAACAACAACAACAACAACACCACGGATAGGGGAATATACAAACGCGATTACGGAACCGCCGCTCCCCGCCGCTCACCGGCCGGACCAGACCCGGGATGCCCCAGCCCGCTTTTAAGCAGCAACTTCCTGCCCCCTCCCCCGGCAGCTCAGGGTGGGCGTGGCTCACATGGCATGGAATACCAGGAAAAATTAACCCTATCCCCACCGGAACCAGGACACCCTCTAACGGGGCAAATAACAAAATTAGCTGACCTTGGTTGTTACAGCAATAAGTATAAGAGCCTCTGTGCACACCATTCCATGGCACAAATTGTCTTATCACTCTGAACGAACCGTTTCAGACACAACGTGCTGTTAATTTCAGAGAGTTAGAAGAGGCCTAGCTAAGAAGTAAAAATTACTGAACAGAAAGTTGGTTCTGTTTTACCTCAAACCAGGACATTCCACCCCTTATTCCATACTATTTGCGTCATGCTCAGATCACTAATACTTTGTCTATCAAATCTATCCATATACCATATATATATATATATATATAAAAAAATAGATACATGCAGGTTACTCAGTTATGATTTTACCTACAAAAGTTCACTAAGTCCATTTAGTTCGTAACTGTAGAGTTTCATCTCTCATAGCAGAATCTCAGGGTAGGAAAGATAAATGAAATTCTCAGGGATGAATGAAATTCAGTGTGGTTCGTGCCCATGGGTATCATGTCCATCTCAAAGGGTTGTGCTGGACATCACTTGATGAAGCTGGTTCAGGTTTCATCACTACTGTGTTATCCTGAAAAACACTTACAGAACACTGTTAGTATCATATAACGGTTAATATCATACAGCTCGGAATTAAGTCTTCTCACCCAGGGTTAAATTTCCTTGGGGTACACATTGAGCTTCCCCATTCTCCAGCATCACCCACCAAGTACATCCAGGTCCTTGAGCAAAAACAGTCCCACAAATGGGTTTGCCTTTGCCTGAGGCAGTAAAAAACCAGTTTTCCTTAACATATCCTTTCATGCACCACAGGGACTTTATCGCCTTCTACAGTATGTAAAAGGTCTGACTGAGCTGCACCAGCTCGATTGATGGATCCCCTGGTGTTAACTAACCAGGTAGCTTGTGCTAAATGCTTGTCCCAGTTTTTAAAGGATCCACCACCCATTGCTTTCAGGGTAGCTTTTAACAATACATTGTATCGCACAACTTTCCCAGAAGCTGATGCATGATAGGGGATATGACCTACCCACTCAATACCATGTTCTTTTGCCCAATCACTTATAAGACTGTTTTTGAAATGAGTCCCATTGTCTGACTCAATTCTTTCTGGAGTACCATGTCGCCACAAGACTTGCTTTTCAAGGCCCAGGATGGTATTTCTGGCAGTAGCATGGGGTATGGCGTAGGTTTCCAACCATCCGGTGCTTCCTTCCACCATTGTAAGCACACAGCGCTTACCCTGACGGGTTTGAGGGAGGGTGATGTAGTCTATTTGCCAGGCCTCCCCAAATTTATATTTCAACTATCATCCCCCATACCACAAAGGTTTTAACCTTTTAGCTTGCTTGATTTCGGCGCATGTTGCACAGTCGTGGATAACCTGTGCAATAGCGTCCATGGTTAAATCTTCCCCTCGGTCATGAGCTCATTTGTATGTTGCATCTCTTCCTTGATGTCATGAAGTGTCATGGGCCCACTGAGCTAAAAACAGTTCACCTTCATGTTCCCAGTCCAAATCTGTCTTGAAAATCTTAGCAGCTTGGTCCACTTGCGGATTGCTTTGATGTTCCTCAGTGGCTCGACTCATGGGTATGTGGGCATCTACATGGCGTACTTTCATGACTAGTTTCCCTAGACAATCGGCAATATCTTGCCATAATCCAGTAGCCCAGATGGTTTTACCTTTGCGCTGCCAGTTGTTCTGCTTCCACTGCTGTAACCACCCCCACAGAGCACTGGCCACCATCCATGAGTCAGTATAGAGATAGAGTACTGGCCACTTTTCCCATTCAGCAATGTCTAGGGCCAGCTGGATGGCTTCTACCGCTGCAAATTGACTCCAGTCACCTTGTCCTTCAGTCGCTTCTGCGACCTGTCGTGTAGGACTCCATGCAGCAGCTTTCCACCTTCAGCGTTTTCCTACACTACGACAAGATCCATCAGTGAACAGAGCATACTGTTTCTCATTATCTGAGAGTTCATTATATGGTGGGGCTTCCTCAGCACGGGTTACGACCTCCTCAGGTGGCATTGTGAAGCCTTTGCCTTCGGGCCAGTTTGTGATCACTTCTACAATTCCTGGACAACTGGGGTTTCCTATTCGAGCTCACCGCGTGATTAAGGCAGCCCACTTACTCCAGGTAGCATCGGTGGCGTCATGAGTAGAAGGAACTTTGCCTTTGAACATCCAGCCCAGCACTGGCCATGGGCGCGCCAGGAGGAGCTGTGCTCAGGTACCAGTTACCTCTGAAGCAGCTCTAACTCCTTCACATGCTGCCAAGATTTTTCTCTGTTGGAGTATAGTTGGCCTTGGAGCCTTTATAGCCTCGACTCCAGAATCCTAGGCGTCGACCTTGAGTCTCCCCTGGTGCTTTCTGCCAGAGGCTCCAGGTAGGTCCATTGTCCCCGGCTGCAGTGGAGAGCATATTTTTAATGTTCTGTCCTGTTCCGACTGGTCTAAGAGCTACTGCATGCACGGTCTCTTTACTTTGCTCAAAGGCCTGTCGTTGCTCAGGACCCCGCCTAAAATCATTTTTCTTTCCAGGCCCTTCATAGCGAGGTTTCACAATCTGACTATAACCTGGAATGTGCATTCTCCAGAAACCCACAACACCTAAAATGGCTTGTGTTTCCTTTTTGTTAGGAGGCGGGGACATAGCTGTTCTTTTGTTAATCACATCCATTGGGATCTGGCGACGACCATCTTGCCACTTGATTCCCAAGAACTGGATGTGTCCTGCAGGTCCCTTGACCTCACCTCTTTTTATGGCAAAACCTGTTTTCAGAAGGATCTTGGATATTTTCTGACCTTTCTTGAAACCTTCTTCTGCTGTATTGCCCCACACAATCATACCGTCAATGTATTGCAGCTGTCCTGGAGCTCCCCCCTTCTCCAGTGCAGCCAGGATCAGCGCATGGCAAATAGCAGGGCGGTCTTTCCACCCCTGGGGCAGTCCATACTGGATGCCTCTCCAGGTGAAAGCAAACTGTGGCCGGCACTCTGCTGCTAAAGGAAGAGAGAAAAATGCATTAGCAGTGTCAATTGGAGCATACCATTGGGCTGCCTTTGACTCCAGTTCATGTTGCGCTTCTAGCAGGTCTGGCACAGCAGCACTCAGTGGTGGTGTGGCTTCCCTTCAGGCCACGGTAGTCTACTGTTAATCTCCCATCTCCGTCAGACTTCCACACGGGCCATATTGGGCTATTAAAGGGTGAGCGAGTCTTTCTGAGCACTCCTTGGGTCTCCAGCCGACGAACCAGGTTCTGGATGGGAATCAGGGAGTCTCGGTCGGTGCAGTACTATCGTCGATGCACCGTGGCAGTAGCAATTGGCACCTGCTATTCTTTAACCTTCAGCAGTCCCATCACAGAAGGGTCAACTGAAAGGCCAGGTAAGGCAGACAGCTGTGTACCGTCCTCAGTCTCTACAGCTGCTATACCAAACGCCCACCAATACCCTTTCAGGTCTTTGAAATACCCTCTCTTGAGGTAGTCTGTGCCAAGGATGCACGGAGCAACCGGGCCAGTCAAAACGGGATGCGGCTCCCATTTATTCCCACTTAGGCTCACTTCAACCTCCAGTACAGTCAGTTCTTGAGACACGCCTGTCACACCAGAAATAGTGGGATTTTGCCCCTTTATGATTCAAGGGCAATAGGGTACACTGCGCACCAGTGCACACTATAAGCAGAGAGATTCCTATCTGGTTCGGAGAACACCTTACCATGGACTGGAGCAGCCAACCTCCTGGAAGAATTCTTTCTTCACTCTGCTTGAACTTGCAACTCAAGCACTCGTGCTCGTGGTACCAGGGTAGATTTTCTACCCTATTTACTCATGCAGAGCCCTGTCCCCCAGCTGGCCTCAGGAGGGACACCGGGGCACACAGCCCCAAGGTGCCGGGGCCTGGGGCTCCGGGAAAGCAAAGGAAAGGCAAGGCAGCTGGGCTGGCAGGGTCTTACAGCAACCTGGCGATCACCAGCTCCTCCTGGAGGAGGAGAAGGCTCCTCTCGCTCCTCTTGCGGCCCCGGGTCAGCCGCACGTCTGCGCTCAGCACCGCCTCGGCCTCGGTGAGAGCCTCCCTGCGCAGCAGAGAGGGGCGGGCATGAGCAAGGCCGCTGGTGCGGGGCCCGGCCGTGCCCGCCTGTCCCCGAGCCGCGGGGGGAGCCCACCTGGAGCCACAGCAGCAGCTGGCCTGGCCCATCCCGCCCGGGACAGGAGGACCCTGGCTCTGCTCCGCCAACCCCTGCCTCCTCCCAGCGCTGCTGCGTGCCAGCACAGCTCCGTCCTGCTGGCGCTGGTGGCTGCTGGCTCCAACGGACCAACGGTCCCAGCCCAACGGAAAGTGGGAGGGGCCCTGGGGGGGCCTGGCCTGGGGGTTCTCTCCACTCTGCCCATCTCTGCCTTGCACTGGGGAGCCCCGAGCAGGACACAGCGGCGGGCAAGGAACACCTCCCTCCACCTGCTGCCAATGCCCCTCGCCTTGGCCTTCAGCGCTGCTTCCTGGCCTCCAAGCAGACTTGGTGCCGCGGCTCACCACCCTCTGGGCCGGGCCAAGCAGACGCTTTTCCAGCCACGGCACAGCCCCTCCGCTGCTGTCATGCTCTGGCTGCACGGGCTTAGTCCTCCCCACGTGCAGGACCCTGCGCTCGCCCTTCTTCAACTCCCTTTGGTTCCTCTGCCACCAGCTCTCTACGAATGGGAACCTTCAGTCAAAAGCCTTCATTCTACCTTCATTCAGAACCCTCATCCTACCGGAGCTTCATTCAGGAACCCAGGGGTCAGGATCAACAGCAGAGAAAGTGGCAGGCTCCTCCTCAGCCACGGGCCATTGCCGCAGCCCCAAGCCATTGATGCCTCCGCTTTTCCCCTGAGCGTGGGAGCTGGGAGGGAACACCCCATTGGTCAGTTTGGGTCACCTGACCTGCCCAGGCCTTCCCACGGCTGCCGGCCCTGCCCAGGGGAAACACGCCAGCCACCGCCCCTGCTGGCCACAGCAGGCAGCGTGGGCAAGAGGCTCTCCCTGAGCAGAGAGCTGGCTCTGCTGCGCCCCAGCCCAGGGCCGGTGGTTGCTTGCGTGCAGTCCTGAGGCACAGCTCCCTGTTGGAGTGGCCTCCCCAGCCCATCTGCCAGCTCCCCAGGTGAGGAGAAATAACTGGACTGCAGACGATCCAATGTGAATCAACAGAAGCTGTTTATTAATCACAGATCATCATCTTTTATACCCTGTGTTGTAGCCGTACACGCGACTCGCTTATTTCTGATTAGCTAGTTACACTGTCCACGCGCTGTGCATGCAGTTCGTTCACACATCAGATTGTTTATAAGAATTCTCATAGTAAATTGCTTAGTCATTAGCACAACATGTTTTCTACCTTCTCAGTTCCCGTTTTTCCCAGGAACTAATTCCATCTTCTACCGCCTGTTTTGCTCTTAATCTAATCTCTCATAGTAGGGAGGCTGGCTCACGTGACCATTTTCTCTCAGACACATTCCTACAATCCCCCCTTTTTCTTCTTGAGCCAGCCAGACCTTATGCATGGCATTTTCTATCATGTCAGTCACTTTGCGGAGAACACACGAGGCTACCATAATCAATAATAATATAACCAACAATAGCATGAGCTCTTGCTTTAGTAAATCTGATGACCATCCCGTTATACCCCATGACCTTAACCAATCATCGAAACCATTTTTGACCACTTTTAATTTGGACATGTTATCCTTCAGATCCTGTAACTGCTTATGAATGGATGATGAGTGGTCGGAAGGGTTCATACAACAGATACCTTCAAAATCTTCACATCTATGACCCTGAGCTAACAGCAAAAAATCAACAGCCGCTCGATTTTGCAACGTAGCATGCCAAATGCTATCAACATCAGTAAGCAAGCTAGATAGGATTTCAGTTGTAAGGTTTATCTGTTTACTTGCCCACCACCCTACCTTATTCAACATATTTAATGCCGTTGCTGTTCCTAGTGAAGGAAGATTACTTAGCCCTATTCTTTGTCCGAGATTCGAAAATGTTATATGGTAGTCACAGGATGGAGTGAAGGTATGAACTGTTCTCTTGGCTCTGTATTTACTGTGTGCTCTGCTCACTGTGTCTTTGGCCGTACGCAGGCCTCTGCTCATAGATCTGCCACATCTCCCCCTTTTTTGTTTAACACCAGACCATTTATTAACAAGGTCGCCATGACTTGTGCTTCTACTCGTTGTGACGCTCTTAGCAGGTTATATACTAAACACATCCAGCACTGGATTGAGTGGAGAAGTACAGGCTAGAGTCGCTGCACGCATGGCCAGTGCACGCAGCAAGTCCCACCAGACTCTCCTGCACTGGATTGAGTAGAAAAGTACAGGCCAGAGTTGCTGCATGCGTGGCCAGCGTATGCAGCGAGTCTCACCAAACTCATGACCCAGCTTTGCTAACAGCAGCTGTCTGATACGTGACTACATTGTTGTAATCCCTTCTTGTTATCTTCTTCTGTGAAGGTCGGGTTCTCATGGATACACACATAGTTTTTAGAGCAACATATTCTACAACTCGTACAAGGGTACGATGCAAAGTGGCATTTACAACTGATCGTATAATGCTTATTGAACATGGCAAACAGCATACTAAACATAACAGACAAATTCCTTCCACACAGGCAATGAGTATAATTTGCTTCAACCCACCCCACCCCCAAGTCCATCCAGCAAAGAGATTTCACCCAGTGGTCTCCACAAGTTGCTGGTTTGGTCGGTGCAGTTCTTGCAACTGGGCATGGATGAATTTGGAGCGGTCACTTAGATTCATACAATACAGTCCTTTAAAATTTTGACAGCCATGTCTGTGATCTGAAAGCAAAAAATCAGTAGCAGCTCTGTTTTGCAACATCGCATATCGAATACTATCTACATCTAGCAATACCTCAGAAATAGCTGTACTAGTAGCATTGTTAAACTTATCCTTGGCAGCAAGAGAGTCCTTGTTATCACAAATCCTTGGCAGCAAAAGAGTCCTTGTTAGCAAGAGCGCATGCGGGCTCCCTGTTCTTGCTGGTACTGTGCTTTGATCTTCTTCCACAACAGGCCAAGATTCTCAAGCAGCTAGATAAGGTGTCTGTGAGTCCATTACAGGCTTATGTCATCCAAATGTTTTTCTTGCCAGCACCCGAGACTGAATAACACTTGGTGTGATATATGTGTTTTCCAGCACCCAGGTGCGAGTCCCTTGAGTGTATTTACAATCCTCCTCGCCGATCTGACGTTGCTTTCCCATATTCCACCCCCTTGCTCAAGAGACCGCTTCTGCTGGGGTTCATTTTAGTCTCGCAGGGTATAACACAGAGCAATCTACTAAGGCATGCAATAACATAGACACATATAGGAAAAAACCAAAACCATATCTCTATGGTACTGCTTTGAATCAGGTGTCCTATTTCTCTTTTTCTGACACTTTCTCATAGTGCGTATGGCATACTTTTGTGCTAACGTGGCACATTTCCCATCTAATTGTTCCTGTTTGGTTTCTTTCTTTTTTTTTTCTTTTTTTTTCTTTTTTTCTTTTTTTTTCTTTTTTCTTTTTTTTCTTTTTTTCTCTTTTTTCTTTTTTTTTTTTTCATCACTTACGACTGACATAAAAGTCTGCCTTTGCAACAAAAGCTCAGTTTCTCATTTTTCCTTAAGTTTCTCATTTTCCTACAGAGCATCCTATAGATTTTGGCTCAGCTCCTTTTCCCAATCAACCATGATCTTATAGACAAACAACAAACAACCAGCAATACGCCCTGCACGGGCGAGCCGTTCCCGAGACCGTAAACGTGTCGGCTGGTGAAAACTCCCACAATATTTCAGGACTTCCATCAGTTCTACGGCCCATCCTGGTGTATCTGCCTGGGGCGCGCTTGCCTTACGTCTAAATATTGTGTATATACAAACTTCTTCACCTGACGGAGTGTCAGCCCTAGTCTCGTACGAGAACAGTACCACACCGGGCAGAACACCTGCTAAAGGGGAGTCACCTAACGACACTGCACACAACAAAAAGCAAACAGTAGCACACATGCTGATCAGCAGGTATAAGCTGGCTCCCACACACACTTACACAGCAGACATACAAAACCAGCACTTCTATCTCAGGGAGACATCAATGGCTTGGGGCTGCGGCAATGGCCAGTGGCTGAGGAGGAGCCTGCCACTTTCTCTGCTGTTGATCCTGATCCCTGGGTTCCTGAATGAAGCTCCGGTAGGATGAGGGTTCTGAATGAAGGTAGAATGAAGGCTTTTGACTGAAGGTTCCCATTCGTAGAGAGCTGGTGGCAGAGGAACCAAAGGGAGTTGAAGAAGGGCGAGCGCAGGGTCCTGCACGTGGGGAGGACTAAGCCCGTGCAGCCAGAGCATGACAGCAGCGGAGGGGCTGTGCCGTGGCTGGAAAAGCGTCTGCTTGGCCCGGCCCAGAGGGTGGTGAGCCGCGGCACCAAGTCTGCTTGGAGGCCAGGAAGCAGCGCTGAAGGCCAAGGCGAGGGGCATTGGCAGCAGGTGGAGGGAGGTGTTCCTTGCCCGCCGCTGTGTCCTGCTCGGGGCTCCCCAGTGCAAGGCAGAGATGGGCAGAGTGGAGAGAACCCCCAGGCCAGGCCCCCCCAGGGCCCCTCCCACTTTCCGTTGGGCTGGGACCGTTGGTCCGTTGGAGCCAGCAGCCACCAGCGCCAGCAGGACGGAGCTGTGCTGGCACGCAGCAGCGCTGGGAGGAGGCAGGGGTTGGCGGAGCAGAGCCAGGGTCCTCCTGTCCCGGGCGGGATGGGCCAGGCCAGCTGCTGCTGTGGCTCCAGGTGGGCTCCCCCCGCGGCTCGGGGACAGGCGGGCACGGCCGGGCCCCGCACCAGCGGCCTTGCTCATGCCCGCCCCTCTCTGCTGCGCAGGGAGGCTCTCACCGAGGCCGAGGCGGTGCTGAGCGCAGACGTGCGGCTGACCCGGGGCCGCAAGAGGAGCGAGAGGAGCCTTCTCCTCCTCCAGGAGGAGCTGGTGATCGCCAGGTTGCTGTAAGACCCTGCCAGCCCAGCTGCCTTGCCTTTCCTTTGCTTTCCCGGAGCCCCAGGCCCCGGCACCTTGGGGCTGTGTGCCCCGGTGTCCCTCCTGAGGCCAGCTGGGGGACAGGGCTCTGCATGAGTAAATAGGGTAGAAAATCTACCCTGGTACCACGAGCACGAGTGCTTGAGTTGCAAGTTCAAGCAGAGTGAAGAAAGAATTCTTCCAGGAGGTTGGCTGCTCCAGTCCATGGTAAGGTGTTCTCCGAACCAGATAGGAATCTCTCTGCTTATAGTGTGCACTGGTGCGCAGTGTACCCTATTGCCCTTGAATCATAAAGGGGCAAAATCCCACTATTTCTGGTGTGACAGGCGTGTCTCAAGAACTGACTGTACTGGAGGTTGAAGTGAGCCTAAGTGGGAATAAATGGGAGCCGCATCCCGTTTTGACTGGCCCGGTTGCTCCGTGCATCCTTGGCACAGACTACCTCAAGAGAGGGTATTTCAAAGACCTGAAAGGGTATTGGTGGGCGTTTGGTATAGCAGCTGTAGAGACTGAGGACGGTACACAGCTGTCTGCCTTACCTGGCCTTTCAGTTGACCCTTCTGTGATGGGACTGCTGAAGGTTAAAGAATAGCAGGTGCCAATTGCTACTGCCACGGTGCATCGACGATAGTACTGCACCGACCGAGACTCCCTGATTCCCATCCAGAACCTGGTTCGTCGGCTGGAGACCCAAGGAGTGCTCAGAAAGACTCGCTCACCCTTTAATAGCCCAATATGGCCCGTGTGGAAGTCTGACGGAGATGGGAGATTAACAGTAGACTACCGTGGCCTGAAGGGAAGCCACACCACCACTGAGTGCTGCTGTGCCAGACCTGCTAGAAGCGCAACATGAACTGGAGTCAAAGGCAGCCCAATGGTATGCTCCAATTGACACTGCTAATGCATTTTTCTCTCTTCCTTTAGCAGCAGAGTGCCGGCCACAGTTTGCTTTCACCTGGAGAGGCATCCAGTATGGACTGCCCCAGGGGTGGAAAGACCGCCCTGCTATTTGCCATGCGCTGATCCTGGCTGCACTGGAGAAGGGGGGAGCTCCAGGACAGCTGCAATACATTGACGGTATGATTGTGTGGGGCAATACAGCAGAAGAAGGTTTCAAGAAAGGTCAGAAAATATCCAAGATCCTTCTGAAAACAGGTTTTGCCATAAAAAGAGGTGAGGTCAAGGGACCTGCAGGACACATCCAGTTCTTGGGAATCAAGTGGCAAGATGGTCGTCGCCAGATCCCAATGGATGTGATTAACAAAAGAACAGCTATGTCCCCGCCTCCTAACAAAAAGGAAACACAAGCCATTTTAGGTGTTGTGGGTTTCTGGAGAATGCACATTCCAGGTTATAGTCAGATTGTGAAACCTCGCTATGAAGGGCCTGGAAAGAAAAATGATTTTAGGCGGGGTCCTGAGCAACGACAGGCCTTTGAGCAAAGTAAAGAGACCGTGCATGCAGTAGCTCTTAGACCAGTCGGAACAGGACAGAACATTAAAAATATGCTCTCCACTGCAGCCGGGGACAATGGACCTACCTGGAGCCTCTGGCAGAAAGCACCAGGGGAGACTCAAGGTCGACGCCTAGGATTCTGGAGTCGAGGCTATAAAGGCTCCAAGGCCAACTATACTCCAACAGAGAAAGAAATCTTGGCAGCATGTGAAGGAGTTAGAGCTGCTTCAGAGGTAACTGGTACCTGAGCACAGCTCCTCCTGGCGCGCCCATGGCCAGTGCTGGGCTGGATGTTCAAAGGCAAAGTTCCTTCTACTCATGACGCCACCGATGCTACCTGGAGTAAGTGGGCTACCTTAATCACGCGGTGAGCTCGAATAGGAAACCCCAGTTGTCCAGGAATTGTAGAAGTGATCACAAACTGGCCCGAAGGCAAAGGCTTCACAATGCCACCTGAGGAGGTCGTAACCCGTGCTGAGGAAGCCCCACCATATAATGAACTCTCAGATAATGAGAAACAGTATGCTCTGTTCACTGATGGATCTTGTCGTAGTGTAGGAAAACGCTGAAGGTGGAAAGCTGCTGCATGGAGTCCTACACGACAGGTCGCAGAAGCGACTGAAGGACAAGGTGACTGGAGTCAATTTGCAGCGGTAGAAGCCATCCAGCTGGCCCTAGACATTGCTGAATGGGAAAAGTGGCCAGTACTCTATCTCTATACTGACTCATGGATGGTGGCCAGTGCTCTGTGGGGGTGGTTACAGCAGTGGAAGCAGAACAACTGGCAGCGCAAAGGTAAAACCATCTGGGCTACTGGATTATGGCAAGATATTGCCGATTGTCTAGGGAAACTAGTCATGAAAGTACGCCATGTAGATGCCCACATACCCATGAGTCGAGCCACTGAGGAACATCAAAGCAATCCGCAAGTGGACCAAGCTGCTAAGATTTTCAAGACAGATTTGGACTGGGAACATGAAGGTGAACTGTTTTTAGCTCAGTGGGCCCATGACACTTCATGACATCAAGGAAGAGATGCAACATACAAATGAGCTCATGACCGAGGGGAAGATTTAACCATGGACGCTATTGCACAGGTTATCCACGACTGTGCAACATGCGCCGAAATCAAGCAAGCTAAAAGGTTAAAACCTTTGTGGTATGGGGGATGATAGTTGAAATATAAATTTGGGGAGGCCTGGCAAATAGACTACATCACCCTCCCTCAAACCCGTCAGGGTAAGCGCTGTGTGCTTACAATGGTGGAAGGAAGCACCGGATGGTTGGAAACCTACGCCATACCCCATGCTACTGCCAGAAATACCATCCTGGGCCTTGAAAAGCAAGTCTTGTGGCGACATGGTACTCCAGAAAGAATTGAGTCAGACAATGGGACTCATTTCAAAAACAGTCTTATAAGTGATTGGGCAAAAGAACATGGTATTGAGTGGGTAGGTCATATCCCCTATCATGCATCAGCTTCTGGGAAAGTTGTGCGATACAATGTATTGTTAAAAGCTACCCTGAAAGCAATGGGTGGTGGATCCTTTAAAAACTGGGACAAGCATTTAGCACAAGCTACCTGGTTAGTTAACACCAGGGGATCCATCAATCGAGCTGGTGCAGCTCAGTCAGACCTTTTACATACTGTAGAAGGCGATAAAGTCCCTGTGGTGCATGAAAGGATATGTTAAGGAAAACTGGTTTTTTACTGCCTCAGGCAAAGGCAAACCCATTTGTGGGACTGTTTTTGCTCAAGGACCTGGATGTACTTGGTGGGTGATGCTGGAGAATGGGGAAGCTCAATGTGTACCCCAAGGAAATTTAACCCTGGGTGAGAAGACTTAATTCCGAGCTGTATGATATTAACCGTTATATGATACTAACAGTGTTCTGTAAGTGTTTTTCAGGATAACACAGTAGTGATGAAACCTGAACCAGCTTCATCAAGTGATGTCCAGCACAACCCTTTGAGATGGACATGATACCCATGGGCACGAACCACACTGAATTTCATTCATCCCTGAGAATTTCATTTATCTTTCCTACCCTGAGATTCTGCTATGAGAGATGAAACTCTACAGTTACGAACTAAATGGACTTAGTGAACTTTTGTAGGTAAAATCATAACTGAGTAACCTGCATGTATCTATTTTTTTATATATATATATATATATATGGTATATGGATAGATTTGATAGACAAAGTATTAGTGATCTGAGCATGACGCAAATAGTATGGAATAAGGGGTGGAATGTCCTGGTTTGAGGTAAAACAGAACCAACTTTCTGTTCAGTAATTTTTACTTCTTAGCTAGGCCTCTTCTAACTCTCTGAAATTAACAGCACGTTGTGTCTGAAACGGTTCGTTCAGAGTGATAAGACAATTTGTGCCATGGAATGGTGTGCACAGAGGCTCTTATACTTATTGCTGTAACAACCAAGGTCAGCTAATTTTGTTATTTGCCCCGTTAGAGGGTGTCCTGGTTCCGGTGGGGATAGGGTTAATTTTTCCTGGTATTCCATGCCATGTGAGCCACGCCCACCCTGAGCTGCCGGGGGAGGGGGCAGGAAGTTGCTGCTTAAAAGCGGGCTGGGGCATCCCGGGTCTGGTCCGGCCGGTGAGCGGCGGGGAGCGGCGGTTCCGTAATCGCGTTTGTATATTCCCCTATCCGTGGTGTTGTTGTTGTTGTTGTTGTTGTTGTTGTTGTTGTTGTTTGCCTGTTCCCTTTACTGTCCTGTTAAACTGCCTTTGTCTCAACCCAAGAGTCTTGCCTTTTCTTACGATTCTTCCTGTATTAGGAAGGCGCGAGCGAGCGGCACGTGGTTCTTTGTTGCCGTCTGAGGCTAAACCACGACAGTCCTTTTTGGCGCCCAACGTGGGGCTCGAAGGGTTGAGATAACTGGTCATCATGTTGCTTGGTTTGTTCTCATGGCTGTGTTACATAAATTCCTATATGGCTTATGTACTCCCTGCGATGCTGTTTACCATGTCTGGAAGAGGGATGAGGATTATCATTCTCCTGTCCTGTGCATTATCTGTTTATGATATGATAACATCACTGTTCAGACGGCTATTTTGGGGTGTTTATGTGGTTTTGCTGTCCTGTCCGTACATTGGACACCATCTCTCAGAATTTGTTAATAATTTCCCCAGCCCTTTTGCCTCCCTTTTCTCCTTCGGGTCAGGTATGACAGCTTTTGAGAATTTTGAATATCCGTGGGATACTCAAACCAGCGTGTTCCTAGTGCTATGTCTCCTGAATACGTTCCAGGTCTTGTTTAGGGTTAAGCGACTATTTAAGACTAACACCTGGAGATCTCCTCCGAGGCTGGATAGTCAGGGGTGGCATGGCATGTGGGAGAGCATGGGCAGGTACCTAGAGAACCACTCACCTCCAATGGTCTGGGACTTCACCCCTGAACAATTACAGGACCCTGATAAAGTGGTAGAATATTTGAAGGGAAAATGCTGTGGCTATTCTAGAGAGGCACAACTCACCGCGCTGTGCTGGGCCCTGGCCAGTATCTACCAGGCACTGCTCAGAATTATGCAGCACCCTCAAGGGGAAGAGATGGAAACCAGACCAGCAGCCCCTGCGGCTGCTGCAGCCCCTGCGGCAGCCCCTGCGGCTGCTGCAACCCCTGCGACGGACACTGCGGCTACTGCAACCCCTGCGTCAGCCACTGTAGCTACTGCAATCCTTGCGACAGACACTGCGGCTACTGCAACCCCTGTGGTAGACACTGCAGTTACTCCAACCCCCATAGCAGCCACTGCCACTGAACCAGGGAACCAACCCGTGCCGGTATCAGTTGCCCCCATACAGAAGAAGAAGTACACAAAGAAATCAGTTCGCTTAGTAAGAGATGATGATGAACCAGGGCCATCACGAGAGCAGGAGGAAGAGGCAGAACCAGAGATAATTACTCGATCCCTATCCTTGAGTGAGCTGCGGGATATGCGAAAAGATTTCAGCCGACTTTCAGGCGAGCACATTGTCACCTGGCTGCTCCGGTGCTGGGATAATGGGGCCAGTAGCCTGGAATTAGAGGGTAGGGAGGCCAAGCAGCTGGGATCCCTGTCTAGGGAAGGCGGCATTGACAAGGCGATTGGGAAAAAGACCCAAGCCCTCAGCCTCTGGAAACGACTCCTGTCAGGTGTGAGGGAGAGGTACCCCTTCAGTGAGGATGCTGTATGTCAGCCAAGCAAGCGGACTACCATGGAAAGAGGTATCCAGTACCTGAGAGAATTAGCCGTGCGGGAGATGATTTATTATGACTTGGACAATGCAGACTTACCCACAGACCCTGATGAGGTGCGATGCACAAGGCCCATGTGGCGGAAGTTTGTACGGAGCGCACCATCGTCATATGCCAACTCCCTGGCAGTAATGGAATGGAAAGGTGAAGAGGGACCAACGGTGGATGAGGTAGCTGGCCGGCTCCGGCGATATGAAGAAAGTCTCTCTTCCCCCCTTGTCTCAGCTGTGGAGAAACTGTCGCGGAAGGTCCAGCAACTTGAAGAGAATATGTCCTACTCCCCACCTGCACGGGCCAGCATCTCAGCTATTAGAAGCAGGCATTTCCCCACTCAAGAGAGAGAGTACAGAGGGTACACACCACGAGGCACCCTGTGGTTCTACCTGCGGGACCACGGAGAGGACATGAGGAAGCGGGATGGACAACCTACTTTGATCCTGCGGACACGGGTACAGGAGTTGCAAGGAAGGACAACCATAAAAGGGGATCCCTCCAGGAAAAGTGCCGCCCCAGTGTCCAGCGGGCAGTTCCCCAGACAAAGCAGAAGGCCTGATCTTGCTTCTGATCCTCTTGAAGGAACTTCCAAGTCATTTATGCAAGAAGTGAGTAATGGATACTATGACCAGTATTAGGGGGCCCCTGCCTCCGGCCAGGTGGAGGAAAGGGACAACCGGGTTTATTGGACGGTGTGGATTCGATGGCCTGGCACATCAGACCCACAGGAGTATAAGGCTCTAGTGGACACGGGTGCGCAGTGTACTTTAATACCATCAAGCTATAGAGGGGCAGAACCCATTTGTATTTCTGGGGTGACAGGGGGATCCCAAGAGTTGACTGTACTGGAGGCAGAAGTGAGCCTAACTGGGAATGAGTGGCAAAAGCATCCCATTGTGCCTGGCCCAGAGGCTCCATGCATCCTTGGTATAGATTACCTCAGGAGAGGGTATTTTAAGGACCCAAAAGGGTACCGCTGGGCCTTTGGCATAGCTGCTTTGGAGACAGAGGAAGTTAAACAGTTGTCTGCCTTGCCTGGTCTCTCGGAGGATT
Organism: Larus michahellis; assembly: GCF_964199755.1. Classification (NCBI taxonomy): domain Eukaryota; kingdom Metazoa; phylum Chordata; class Aves; order Charadriiformes; family Laridae; genus Larus; species Larus michahellis. The sequence goes on along the minus strand of NW_027436445.1, from coordinate 1,062,782 downwards.
CTTCTGTTGTGGGGTTGTTGAGGGTCAAAGAACAACAGGTGCCGATTGCTACCACAACGGTGCATCGGCGGCAGTATCGCACTAACCGAGACTCTCTGATTCCCATGCATGAGCTGATTCGTCAACTAGAGGTTGAAGGAGTGATCAGCAAGACTCGCTCACCCTTTAACAGTCCCATATGGCCGGTGCGAAAATCTAATGGAGAGTGGAGGCTAACTGTAGACTATCGTGGTCTGAATGAAGTCACGCCACCGCTGAGCGCTGCCGTGCCAGACATGCTAGAACTCCAGTACGAACTGGAGTCCAAGGCAGCCAAGTGGTATGCCACGATTGATATAGCGAATGCATTCTTCTCAATCCCTTTGGCAGCAGAGTGCAGGCCACAGTTTGCTTTCACTTGGAGGGGTGTCCAATACACCTGGAATCGACTGCCCCAGGGGTGGAAACACAGCCCCACCATTTGCCATGGACTGATCCAGACTGCACTGGAACAGGGTGAAGCTCCAGAACATCTGCAGTACATTGATGACATCATTGTATGGGGAAACACAGCAGAAGAAGTTTTTGAGAAAGGGAGTAAAATAGTCCAAATCCTTCTGAACGCTGGTTTTGCTATAAAGCGAAGTAAGGTCAAGGGACCTGCGCAGGAGATCCAGTTTTTAGGAATAAAATGGCAAGATGGACGCCGTCAGATTCCAATGGATGTGATCAACAAAATAGCAGCTATGTCTCCACCAACTTGTAAAAAGGAAACACAGGCTTTCTTAGGTATTGTGGGTTTTTGGAGAATGCATATCCCAGATTACAGTCAAATTGCAAGCCCTCTGTATCAAGTAACCCGGAAGAAGAATGATTTTAAATGGGGTCCTGAGCAACGACAAGCTTTTGAACAAATCAAACAGGAAATAGTCCATGCAGTGGCCCTGGGGCCAGTCCGGGCAGGACAAGATGTTAAAAATGTGCTCTACACCGCAGCCGGGGAGAACGGCCCTACCTGGAGCCTCTGGCAGAAAGCACCAGGGGAGACTCGAGGTCGACCCCTAGGGTTTTGGAGCCGTGGATACAGAGGATCCGAAGCCCGCTACACTCCAACAGAAAAAGAGATATTGGCAGCATATGAAGGGGTTCGAGCTGCTTCGGAAGTAGTTGGTACAGAAGCACAGCTCCTCTTAGCACCTCGACTGCCGGTGCTGGGTTGGATGTTCAAAGAAAGGGTCCCCACCACACATCATGCAACCGATGCTACATGGAGTAAGTGGATTGCACTGATCACGCAGCGAACTCAAATGGGAAACCCCAGTCGCCCAGGAATTCTGGAAGTGATCATGGACTGGCCAGAAGGCAAGGATTTCGGAATGTCACCAGAGGAGGAGGTGATGCGTGCGGAAGAGGCCCCACCATATAATAAACTGCCAGAAAATGAGAAGAAATATGCCCTGTTCACTGATGGGTCCTGCCGTATTGTGGGAAAGCATCGAAAGTGGAAGGCTGCTGTGTGGAGTCCTACACGACGGGTTGCAGAAGCCAGTGAGGGACAGGGTGAATCGAGCCAGTTTGCAGAGGTGAAGGCTATTCAGCTGGCTTTGGACATTGCTGAGCGAGAAAAATGGCCAGTACTTTATCTCTACACTGACTCATGGATGGTGGCAAATGCTCTGTGGGGGTGGTTACAGCAGTGGAAGCAGGGCAACTGGCAGCGCAGAGGCAAACCCATCTGGGCTGCTGAACTATGGAAAGATATTGCTGCCCGGATAGAGAATCTGGTTGTGAAAGTACGCCATGTAGATGCCCACGTACCGAAGAATCGGGCCACGGAGGAACATCAGAACAACCAGCAGGTGGATCGGGCCGCTAGGATTGAAGTGGCTCAGGTGGATCTGGACTGGCAACATAAGGGTGAACTATTCATAGCTCGGTGGGCCCATGACTCCTCAGGCCATCAAGGAAGAGATGCGACATATAGATGGGCTCGTGACCGAGGGGTGGACTTGACCACGGGCACTATTGCACAGGTCATCCATGAATGTGAGACATGCGCTGCGATCAAACAAGCCAAGCATTTGAAGCCTCTTTGGTATGGAGGGCGATGGCTGAAATACAAATATGGGGAGGCCTGGCAGACTGATGATATCACACTGCCACAAACCCGTCAAGGCAAGCGCTATGTGCTCACAATGGTGGAAGCAACCACTGGATGGCTGGAAACATACCCTGTGCCCCATGCCACTGCCCGGAACACTATCCTGGGCCTTGAAAAGCAAGTCCTGTGGCGACATGGTACCCCAGAGAGAATTGAGTCGGACAACGGGACTCATTTCCGAAACAGCCTCATAGACACCTGGGCCAAAGAGCATGGTATCGAGTGGGTGTATCACATCCCCTATCACGCACCAGCCTCTGGGAAGATAGAACGATACAATGGACTGTTAAAAACTACACTGAGAGCAATGGGTGGTGGGACTTTAAAACACTGGGATACACATTTAGCAAAAGCTACCTGGCTAGTTAACACCAGGGGATCTAACAATCGGGCTGGCCCTGCCCAATCAAAACTTCCACGTACTGTAGAAGGGGATAAAGTCCCCGTAGTGCACATGAAGAATATGCTAGGGAAGACAGTCTGGGTTAGTCCTGCCTCAGGCAAAGGCAAACCCATCCGTGGGATTGCTTTTGCCCAAGGACCTGGGTGCACTTGGTGGGTGATGCGGAAGGATGGGGAAGTCCGATGTGTACCTCATGGGGATCTGATTTTGGGCGAGAATAGCCAATGAATCAGATTGTGTGCTGTTAATTGCTAAGTAACACTGTCACTGTATGTCCTCATTGCTATAATTGCTATCAGTTGTACTACAAGTAAGGCACAGGGATGATGGGATAAGAACTGATCTCAGCAGCTGGCGCCCAGCAGTTTCCTCAAGATCTACATCTTCAGCCCACGGACTGCATGCATGAGCCACACCAGGTGCACCAGTCACAAGCTCCGAAAAATACAGCATGCAACAGACCAGCACCACCCCGCATCTCACCTGCCCTGAGAGACTGTTCTAACAGATGGAGCCCAAAGCCGTGGATTAAAAGAACTCAACGGACACTTTGGAGGGATGGCCCATAAACTAAGGGCATTATATGTGTGTATATATATATATATATAAAACAGGGGAAAGTGGTGGCAATTCATTGGAACCTGCTGGGCATGGCATAGATGGTATGGAATAAGGGGTGGATAATGTCCTGGTTCCGGTGGGGATAGGGTTAATTTTTCCTGGTATTCCATGCCATGTGAGCCACGCCCACCCTGAGCTGCCGGGGGAGGGGGCAGGAAGTTGCTGCTTAAAAGCGGGCTGGGGCGTCCCGGGTCTGGTCCGGCCGGCGAGCGGCGGGGAGCGGCGGTTCCGTAATCGCGTTTGTATATTCCCCTATCCGTGTTGTTGTTGTTGTTTGCCTGTTCCCTTTACTGTCCTGTTAAACTGCCTTTGTCTCAACCCAAGAGTCTTGCCTTTTCTTACGATTCTTCCTGTATTAGGAAGGCGCGAGCGAGTGGCACGTGGTTCTTTGTTGCCGTCTGAGGCTAAACCACGACAGAGGGTCAGAAGCGGAAAAGCGCAGAGGGGTCCCACCTGCGGGGAGGAGCGGACAGGACAGGTGACCCAAAATTGACCAACACGGGTATTCCATCCCATCTGCCCCATGCTCAGTGTGAAAGCCGAGGGATCAAAGGGTCAGTCTTTTTCTTCAAGGGCTGACGTCTGAGGAGGACGCTGTCTGTTATCTGCCTTTGATCCCGATCCGTGTGTTCCTGACTCCAAGTCTGTCCAACGGGTTCCCACCCGTTGCTGAGTCCAGTCTGGGACTTCCCTAGTGCCTGACGGTGACGTCATCCTGGGAGCTTAATAGGGTTTTGTATAAACTGTATCTGTTTCATTATTTTCCTTTTCATCTTATTATCAATATTTCATTAAAGTAGTTTAGTTTCTTCTAAACTCATAAATCTCTCTTTATCTCTCCCCCTCCTCCCCGTGCACAAGAGGCTGGGCGGGGAGCATCTGTCGCCGGCCATTGGCCAATTTGGCCAAAACCATGACAGAGGCCAAGGAGGCCAATGGTCTCCTGGGGAGCATTACGAAGAGCATTGCCAGCAGGTGGGGGGAGGTCATCCTCCCCCTCTACTCTGCCCTGGTGAGGCCACATCTGGAGATCTGTGTCCAGTTCTGGGCTCCCCAGTTCAAGAAGGACAGGGAACTGCTGGAGAGGGGACAGCAAAGGGCTACCAAGACGCTGAGGGGATGGAGCACCTCTCTGCTGAGGAAAGGCTGAGAGCCCTGGGGCTGTTCAGCCTGGAGAAGAGGAGCCTGAGAGGGGATCTCATCAATGCTCATCAATATGTAAAGGGCGGGTGGTAAGAGGATGGGGTCAGGCTATTTTCAGTGGTGCCTTGGGATGGGACAAGGGGCAACAGGCACAAACTGGAACACGGGAAATTCCATCTGAACATGAGGAAAAACTTCTTTACTGTGAGGGTGGCAGAGCCCTGGCACAGGCTGCCCAGAGAGGCTGTGGAGTCTCCTGCTCTGGAGAGATTCCAAACCTGCCTGGATGTGATCCTGTCCAACCTGCTGTAGTTGAACCTGCTTTGGCAGGGGGGTTGGACTAGATGATTTCCAGAGGTCCCTTCCAAGCCCTACCATTCGGTGATTCTGTGAGAGGAGCAGGCATAAACATCTTTTGCTTCCTGGTACTGAAAGAGATTTTCAGACTGTGGGAAAGGACGTAACTGTGAGATGCCAGAAACTGTAGAGATGTGAGGAGAACACTACACGGATGGGAAGAAGCAGGGGTCTTCCCGGGAGGTCCTGGGGCCACGCCTGGGGTGTGTGAGCACACGGCTCTGGGACGAGACGGAGAGTACAGGATGGGGGTCTGGGGGCACCAAGAGAGGACCCATGGGCCAATGGTGAGCTGGCTCCCTGCCCCCCCCAAAGTGGACGCCCTGCCCCTCCTGACCCGGGGAGCGGGTCTCAGTGGGGCCCTTTGTGACATCACTGCGTGACACCCCACAGCACCATAGAAAGCCAGCGTGGCTGCAGTCCTGCAGTGTCCGGCAGGACGGCGACAGGACAGGGCGGGAGTGCGGAGCTGGCGAGGAGACTCCAAGCGCAAGCCCACTTCTTTCCCCGCCACCCCCAGTAGCCCCACGGCACTGAGGTGTTCCCCTTAAGCTGCCCTCCCCTCTCCCCCACGCTTTCCTCCATTTGGCAGGATGGCGGAGAGACCCCCCAGCAGCCCCAGGGTGGCCTGGGAGGAGGTGGCGGCTCCCCAGGAGACCAGGTCTCCAGCGGAGCCCTACGAGGTGACCACGGTCCAGCAGCTGCAGATCGGTGAGTGAGGAGCCCCTCCGGGACTGGCAGGGCCAGCAAGCGCGACCGCCTCGATGCCGGAATCCCGTTTCCACGGCACACTGGCAGCAGGGGTCCCACGGGCAGGGGGCAAAGCGGTGCTTGAATGCCAGGGCCGCTCAGGGCTGGAGCCCTCCCCAGCACAGCCTCCTCCTCCTCAGCCATGCCGAGCTTAAAGCTCTTTCCACCCTTTGGGAAGCTTGTTGGCAAAGATGTTGTATCCTACTGACTCTTCTCTGTTTCCCCTCCTTGTAGGCAAGACACTGCCAGAGGAGAATCCAGAGCATCCAGAGCTCGAACCAGGATGGGATTCCGAGAGCAGCTGCTCGCTTTCTTCGCTTGACAGCAGCGAGTCGACCACGGTAACGAGCTGCCCCCTTCCTGGGACTCTTGTCCGTGTCACCAGCAGGAGGCTTGTGTGAGCAAAGGGACGCACAATCAGTGGGTCTCACGTGGCCTCCCTGTCCCCGGTGAGAGGGTTCCTGCTGTCCCCGCGCAGGGACTATGTGAGGGGGGCACTCCAGTGTCCCAGCAGCAGCTCCAGCCCTCCTCAGCAGCAGCGAGCCCTGGTTCTCTCTTGGGCCAGCACACTATGCCCATGAACCCAAGCCTCCTCCCTCACCCTGGGGACCCTCTGCTCTCATGCTCGGCCCTGCAGAGACTGCAGCCCCTGCTGCCACCTTTGCTGCGGGCACTGCTGACAGCACTGCCGGGCATCTGTCGCCAGAGCTCCTCGGGTGCTCAGTCTAGCAGCACCAGCAGGGTGCTTGGCATGACATGGCTTCCCTCCCTTCCTTCCTCCCGTAGGTGTTTGGACTACACCTTGAGCCTTCTCAGGTGACAGACATTGTCCTCATTGCAATCGAGGCCTTGACATCAGATGACATCTGTGACAGGCAGATGGGCAGCAGCATCCTGGACATGGTCGTGCTAGACCCTGGCTACTGGCTGACAGACGTAAGTGCCCTGTGGCTGGACTGCCCTGCCTGTGAGCCCTGCCAGGCCTTGCTCTTCCCTCCTTCCCTAAGCCAGCTCTCTCGGGCACCTGAAGCCTTTTCAAGGCAACAGAGAGGGATGGGAAGGGCAGCAGTTTCAGTCGCAGCTGGAGAAATGGCTGCACTCCAGTGGCCACACCATCCTCACCTGTGTCCTCTCCAGGTACCAAAGTTCATGAGGTACATCCACAAAAACGTGGAGTGCATCTGCACGGAGCCAGCCCGGCACAGCCTGGACTCACTTCTCCTCCGAATGACCGAGTGGTGCCCCAGAGAAGCGGTCAGGAGCCTGTTGAAGATCTCGCCAACCTGTGACAGGTACTAGCCCCGACAGCCTTGAGGGCTTGTGACCTGTGGGGAGAGGGACGCGGGGACTCTCTGGCTGCCAGACCCAAGGAATATTGCAGGACATCCCTGAGGAGCAGGGCCCTCCATCCCACCACGCTTCCCAGAACCAGTGGGTCACCGGGCCTGCAGCAGCCAGAGCTGGCCAAGCCAGAGCCCCACCACCACGCTCCTCCCAGCCCCAGGGGGAACACCACCGCAGCCCCCTGCCGCCTGCCCAGTCAGGGCCCCCGCACACCCCAAGTGAAAGGGCCAGGGCTTCAGCACAGCCAGGGCCCGGAGAGGCTGGCCCAGGCACGGCGCAGTGGCCGAGGCAGCCCTGCTGACCCAGCGCTCTGGGTCTGCAGCGCTGCCCTGGCCATGTGGGAGGTGATGATCTCCGTGCCTTGGATTTTGTGGAGCGTCTTGACGGAGCTGCTCAGCGTGCTCCAGGACCAGCGGGTGCGCAAGGTGTTCAGCTGTGCCACGGAGGACGCCTGCATCTATCCCTTGGCTGTGAGTGACCACGCTCATCCTCAGGGCTGTGCCTGCCTCCCCAGGGAAACGGGCACGGAGCCCTCCCCTCCGGTCTGCCTCCAAATGGCCACCTCCCCCCATACAGAGGGACACAGCCCCTTAGGGCCAGCAGGGCCTTGCCCAGCACCAGCCAGACCCCCTGCCAGACTCTTGGGGCCACCCTGGGCCCTTTTGACCCTGGTGCACAAACACAAAGCCTGCGCCTGCCCGGGCAGCGCTCTGATTCCCCCCGCCCCGCTCTGCAGCCCCAAAACCTGGGGCAGAGAAAGGGGCAGAAGCCAGAGCCAGGCCAGGTGCTGGGCCTGGGGCAGAGGCATGGCCTCTGCACAGCCTGAGCGGGCTTCAACTCTGGGGAGAGGAGACGATTGCCACCGCTGGCGGGTAACGCCTCCTTCGTGCCAGCGTGGCGGAGGGAGCCCCGCAGGCTCTGCTGCTCTCTAACCGCTGTCTTCGTTTTAGCTGCTGCTCTACACTGACATTGACACCGAGGAGTTTGCTGCCCTGTACAGAACCCAGAGGTACCTGAGGCGTCCAAGCTCAGTGATGCTCTCGCTGGTGCTCAGTGTCCTCATCACGCTTTTGAAAAAACCTAAGATGGTGAGCAAGGTGTAGCCAAGCGGAGCCACGTTGGCAGCTGGGGCCTGGGGCAGTGGGTGATGCGGTGGCTTGGCCTTGGCTGGGAGTCAGAAGGTGGGGTGTCAGGTCCAGTCACCCTCCCTGCTATGGAGGGGGCTGGTGGGTGCCTGGGGAGCCCTCCAGGCACAGAGGGTTACCAGTCCATCTGCCCCTTCCGCCTGGTCGGTAAAGGGCATGGCTGAGTAAGGGGACGCTGCTCTCCCGCAATCCCTTCCCTTCCTCCTGCTCTCCCTGCATGCCATCAGTGGCCAGTGCAGGCCAGGAGGCTGCTGCAGTGACTCCTGTGCCACCTGCTGGGAAGCTGCACGGGAGGCTGGTGCTTAGCAACCAGTGCATTTTTGCCAGGGTGGCCGTTCACCATTTCGTCATAAGGAAACTGTGTGTTTCATACAGGCAACAAAAATGCAGGTCCTGCTGCCAGACATCATGGAGAACCTGCAGGATGCCAACACCGATGCCAAGATGAAGGCCCTGGTGTTCCTCAGGAGCATGATGGGTGACATGAAGACTGAGGAGGCCAGCCTCATTGCTGTGCAGCTGGCGGAGAAGCTCCTACCCCTCTTTGATGATGTAAGGCTGCCGTGGGCACCTCAGCCCTACAGATGGGCGCTCTGCACAGACAGCTGCCCCTCAGCCCAGCCCGGTGGGCAGCACTCGGGCAGGGCTGCCCTCCTCGCTCCTCTTGCCTGGCCTTTCAGGGCTCTGGGGCCATTCAGCTTCAGCTGCACAGCGGGCCCACAGCTCCTGTGTTCGGGATCTGAGCCCAGAGCATCTCCCCTCACATCAGCCACGCTAGCGCCCTTGCTCACCGTGGGCAGGGAGCGGCTGTTGATGAAGTCCCCCTGTCCTCCTCCCTACCAGGAGTCCAGCCAGGTGCGGGAGCTCTCCATGAGCCTCTTCAAAGATGTGATGAAGGCCGTGGTGGGGACAAACAAGAAAAAGATGAAGAAGAGAGTGCAGTGGGTCCTGCTCCCGCTCTTCCTCCACATGAGCGATGAGATCGAGAGCGTGGCACAGGTACAGTGACCAGCGACCAGTGTCACGGGGAAGGGCGTGCTGACACCGCAGTCCGGCAGCGGACTGGCCCTGCATCCCCGCATCAAAGCTCTGCCCACCCTGGGCCTGGCCGTGAAGGAGCCGGGGCAGCCCCAGCTGGGCAGCCAAGCGTCCTGCTGGGGGATGCCCGTGGGAGGTGCTGCTGGCCCTGTCCTGCCCCGCTGTCTCTGGCACTCCCACCCTCCCTGCCTACAGCCCAGGGCCCACAGCTCCTTTGCCCTTCAATTTGCCCCCAGCCCTGGTGGCAGCTCAGCAGCTCATGAGGATCTCTCTTCTGCTGGCCGGCAGCATGAGACACCCGAGGTGGTGGCTGCCCCGTGTCCCTGCCCTGGGCACTGAACCCAGTTCAGCCTCGGTCCCCCGCTGCCTCTTCCCATAAGGGTCTGGGAGAGGCTCGGAGCCTGGCCAAGAGGAGGAGGATGCCAGCTCTCCTTCCCTGGGCTCTGGTGCCATCTCCCATCCTCCGCTTCTCTGCAGGCCTCTGGGGACACCCTCCTCACCTGTGCCGAGTTCCTGGGGTGGAGGAGGCTCAGCCACCTGGCCGAGACAAACCAGACGCACCTAATCGGAGAGTTCTTGGTGAGGACAAGCCCCAAGCCCCAGGGCCAGGTGGACAAGGGCTGCTCCAGGTGCCCGTGGGCCGCTGTGCAACTCTGCCTCTGCTCCCACCCGGAGCACACAGCCTGCAGCTGCATTCTCCTTCCCTGCCCTCAAGCATGGAGCCCCCAAGGGCTCTTCTCCAGGCCCCTCTCCCCTCCCTGCCCCCGGGGTGCTGAAGGAGACCCCGGCCCATCTGGGCCCTGGCAGTGGGACAGAGGAGTCTCACCGTCCTCGGGCCCCCTCTGCCTGCAGCTCCCTCTGGACCTCAGCCCCACAGGGCTCCTGGCTGGGAGACGGGAAGCGCCGGGAGGGAAGGGGGATGCTGGTAGGAGGGGCTAGTCTAGATGGCTGAGGAGGGTCTGTGCCAGCCCCGTTCCCTTGTGCTCTCTCCAGTTAGTGCATGACAGGAGCAGGGCGGAAGACTATCTGTTTCAGAGCCTGCTGTACCTGCACAACACTCAGGCCACCTTGCGAGAGGCGGCTGTCAGGTTCATCGGTGAGCCACGTCCCCCAGGGTCCCTCTTTTCGCAGCCAGGCCCCTGTCCCCACCGCTGCACTGGCAGTGAGGGGCAGCCCTGCAGTGCCAGAGCCCTGGCTGCCCTCTGCAGGGCCCACCACACAGGTGGGCTCGCTGGGAGCCCTGCTCAGTCCCACTGCCCTTGGGTGCTGCCATTCCCTGGGCTCAGCCCTGCTGAGGGGCAGGAGGGCGTGCAGCCCCGAGCTGGCAGGGCCAGAGGCCGTGCTGCCGGGCGTGTGCTGGGGAGCAGAGCTCTGACGCGAATTCTGTGCCTAGGGCTTGCCGTGCAGCACCTGAGGAACCTAAGTCAGACCAAAGTGTTGAATGTCTGCAACGGTGAGTAGGGGCAGTGCTGGGCTGGTGGGGCAGGGGACAGAGCCTGGGCAGGGTGCTGCCATGCCTAACCCTGCTCCAGGGAGCTGCTTCAGGGGCAAGAGGAACACGTCAGGGCCACATGGGGCATTCCTCAGCAACAGCTTCCAGCTGGTCTGTTTGTCTCACCTGCTCCTCCTGGCCAGGGAAAGAGATGAGTGGGACTGGCATGGTCTGGATGGAGGAGGTCTCTGCATGCAGTGGGGGTTCATGTCTGTTCTGCTTCCTTCTCTTGCAGCCCTCTTGCCCTTGAGGAGAGACAGCGAGCGCTCGATCAGCTCCCTGGCAGCTCAGACCGTATTTAACCTGACAAAACCCGTGAGAACACGAGGATGGAGCCTGCGGTGGCTGTGCTGCTGGCTCATCTGAGCCATGGAGAAGTGAAAGAATCCTCTGGAAAAGGGCCATAGATTTGAATAATTCTTTGTTTTTAATAAAGCTGGAATAACAAGCCCCGTCCCATGGTGTCCTTCCCATGGGGACCACCCTGAGTGGGCTGAGCAGACAGTGTCCCTCCTGGCCTCTGCTGCTGCCTGCAGGACAGCACCCGCGGACCCAGGCTGTCCTGGCAACTAAGCCCCAGCTGTGCCGCTAGACCACAAAGCCTGGAAGGAAGAGGAGAGAGGCTTTAGCCCAACCTGCCCCTCCTGAAACATCTCAGGGCACGGAAAGGCATCCAAGCTCCGCAAAGCTGGCGAGTCGTCATTTCTCCCAGCGTCCAAATCCTCTCTTGTTCTGTGGAGCTGTGCGGGTGTTGGCTGGGATGGAGTTAATTTTCTTCATAGTAGCTCGTATGGGGCAATGTTTTGGATTCATGATGGAAACAGTGTTGATCACGCAAGGATGGCTGAGCTGAGCAGTGCTTACGCAGCATCAAAGCCCTTTCTGCTTCTCAGCCCCCCCCACCAGCGAGCAGGCTGGGGGTGCACAGGGCATTAGGAGGGGACACAGCTGGGACAGCTGACCCCAGCTGACCAAAGGGACATTCCGTGCCGTATGACGTCGTGCTCAGTGACAAACCTGGAGGGAGGCTGGCAGGGGGCTGCTGCTCGGGGACTGGTTGAGCATCGGTTGGTGGTAAGCAAGTGCTTTCCTTTGCATTGCTTGTCTGTCTCAGGGTTTAGTTCTCCCTTTGTGTTATTTTCTTATTCATCACAATTTATTGTTACTCTTACTATCCTGTTGTTCCAATCATGAAATGGTTTTTACCTCAACCCACCAGCTGTCTCACTTTTCACCCCTCCGATTCTCTCCCCCGTCCCGCTGGGGGCAGTGAGGGAGCGCCTGTCTGGTGCTCAGTTACCGGCCGGCGTCAAACCACGGCAGTCCTTTCTCCACCCCTCACTCCACACCACGAACGTCAGGCCCAGGTCCCGCACCACCCAGTGCATCCTCAGGAGCCACCGCTCCCCTTCCCACCCTTTTGACAGGATGCACAGGCAGCACTCCCTCAGTCAACGGAGCACCACTGTAAAATGTCCATAAAAAGTCCACAAAATGCCCAGGGAGCCCATTCGGCCCATGCCTTCGGGCTCCACCCCTCATGCTGCTCCCTCTGGACAGGAGAGGTGGTGTCTTGCGGGCAGTTCCTGGACACCAAAGCCCGCTCAGGCCGGAACCAAGAGGTCGGTCCCCCTTGTTTTCAGGGTCCAAAGCGCCACTGTTTGCATCTAGCCCACCCTTTGCGTGCCCAAAGCCTCCTGTCCTCGGCCGAAATCCTCACGTTGAGGGCCCCAACCTGTCTTCGATGCCCCACGGCCTTTCCTCAGGGCCCACAGGCCCTGGGGCGGGTCCAACCCCTGAAGGTGGAGCCGGTCGCCTGGCAGCGCCCGCCCAGGAGGGGAGGCAGGGGCCCGGGACAGCCAATGGCCTCAGGGGAGGCGGGGCAAGGCATGCGATTGACTGGAAGCAGGCAGCCAATCAGAGGAAACATCCCCAGAGGGCAGGGCGGGAGGGGAGCAACGCCTCAGGCAGCCAATAAGAGAGAGCATCACCTCAGGGGAGGGTGGGCCTGAAACTAGGGCAGAGTGACAGCCCAGATGGCCAATCAGACATGAAGGGCGGGCACTGCAGCCCAGCAGCCTGCTCACCTGGGGCCAATCAGCAGCAGTAGCACCTCAGGGGAGGAGACTGACAGCACTCCCGACCTATGAGGGCAGAGATCGAGGGGGGAAGAAGGTGGGCTCTGCTGGTGGCCAGGCCCACCTTCGCCATGGCGCCCGTGAGGCCTGCCGGAGGCCCAGCAGCCCCCGGCCCAGGCCCGAGGCCCCTCTTCCCCCCCTCCTAGCCCTCCCTCCCCTCAGTCGCCCCCGTCTTATGGAACGCCCCATCGCCGAGGGAGCCACCGCGCCCCAGAGAGTCAGGATGCCCTGGCCATGCCGCTGAATGGCAGCCATGGGCCCCGGGGCTTCTGGCTGCCATCGCCACTGGCGCCCGCCCGACAGTGATGAGGAGGTGAGGCTGAGGCCGCTGGGATGGTGGTGGGGTGGGGGAGGATGGGTTGGAGTGATGCTTGCTGTGGGTCCGCCCGCCATCACATCCCCTCCCCGCAGCCCAAGTGACCCTGCAGTGGCCTGAAGGGTGTTGGGGAGGGGGAGGACGCAGCACCTCTTCCTCCTGGATTATGGTGTGGTGTTGGGGGAAACTGAGGGGATGGGAGGCACAGTTTGGGGTGGGGAGGAAACTGGGACACACACACACACACACACACACACACACACACAAAAACGGCAAATACAGCCCCCAGGCTCCCCCTCGGTGAACACAGAGTGGGGTAGGTGTATGACCTGTGGCTGGACATAGCCCACTTGGCCCCACAACACATTGGCCAATGTCCCCTAAGTGCACTCAAAACCCACTTCCTCAGGTGACCTGTGTTCTCCCACAGACATGGGGATGTGTCCTCCTCCTCCTTCTCGCACCCCAGGTGCGAGTCACTTGAGCGTATTTGCAGTCCTCCCCACCAGTCTTCCATTACTTTCCGACATATGATTTGCGTGAATACTGTGTTGAGGTATGGTAGTCGTAGTGCCATCAGAAGAAAGTGAAGAGAAAGAAGATGAGGATGGCGAAGATATTAAAAAGTGTTACAACCTTTGACAGTGGAAACATGTCATTTAGAGCTTATATGAACAGTTTTCCTTCAATGTACCATTCTTTCTAAAGATGAGGAGGGGACGGTTTGCTATTCCCACATCAGAGCTCACTGAGGTTTTAAAACAAAACCCCCAAACAAATGGGTGCTGGAAAAAAGAGTAATTAGACTCCAGGGGAGGCACCAGGGGAGACTCGAGGTTGACCCCTAGGATACTGAGGTCGAGGATACAAAGGCTCTGAGGCCAGCCATACTCCAACTGAGAAAGAAATTCGGGCAGCATGTGAAGGAGTTGGAGCTGCTTCAGAGGGAATTGGTACCGAAGCACAGCTCCTCCTGGTGCCCCGATGGCCACTACTGGGCTGGATGTTCAAAGGCAAAGTTCCTTCTACTCATCATGCCCCCAGTGCTGCCTGGAGTAAGTGGGTTGCCTTAATCACACAGTGAGCTCGAATAGGAAACCCAAATTGTCCAGGAATTGTAGAAGTGATCACAAACTGGCCTGAAGGCAAAGACTCCGGAATGCCCCCAGAGGAAGTGGTGTTTCGTGCTGAGGAAGCCCTACCATATGACGAACTCTCAGGTAATGAGAAACAGTGTGCCTTGTTCACTGATGGCTCTTGTCGTCCTATGGTTCCACTCCCTGACCAAGGGTCCCTCCCCGCCTTTCCTGTAGGCCCCCTTTAGGGACTGGAAGGTGGCTCTAAGGTCTCCCCGGCACCTTCTCGTCTCCAGGCAGAACAACCCTGGCGCTCTCATCCTGCCCTCACAGCAGAGGTGCTCCAGCCCTCTGAGCATCTTCATGGCCCTCCTCTGGACCCGTTCCAACAGGTCCATGTCCTTCTTGTGCAGAGGACTCCAACAAATATGTAAACACACGTTGTTCTCATCTGCGGCAGCGCTCAGGTTCCCACACTGTGCTCTCACAGCCAGAGTTTGCAGAGACAGGGCCGGGTCTGACACTTGTTCTTCAGTTTGAGCATGACTGTTCCTCCTCCTATTATCTCCTGTGTGTTTATACACTATAAAATAATTGGCCAAATTTGGAGTGATATTACAACAAGTATGTAAGCACACTCCAATTCTTTTCCCCTTTGAAGGTAGGTACAAGGTTTGCTCTTCAGTCGTCAGAGCTGTAACGCCATCCCTCAGTTTAAAAAAGGCCTTTTGCTCGTACCCTTACTAGTCAAGCAGTTGTTTTCTCCGAAACATTGTTTAACATACTCTTTTCTCTAGCCCATGATCCTGGTATTTTACTGACCTAAATTTCCCTGAAGCTGATTACAATCAACCTTTTCTGGTGAAGACTAAGGAAAAATGTATTTGCTACTACTGTTTCAACCGTTATTTCTTCTCTCTCATTAAGCAATGGATATAAGCTTTTCTTTCCTGGCCTTCACTTTTAAAATGCAAAACAATTACTAGGGGCTCTAACTAAAACTCATTTTGTGTCCTAGTTTTCCTGATTTTATCTCTACCCGTGCACCACATTATCCTGTGCCTTACGCCTTTGTCTTCTTCACACAGTTCTTTTTTTCAGAGCTGTGGATGATAACCTATGAGTCTGTCACCCACTTTAGGGTAGCTTTGTGTTTGGTCATTTCCACTTAGATTTTCAAACCACCTACGTCCCTGCCTGAGCTTTTCCAGCTTAAGAGTTGCCGCGTGTCAGTGTGTTCAAACCGTTCAGACGCATTCTGCCCCACCTGAAGAGGGGAGATGAGGTATCTTGGTCCAAGGGTTCTCTGAAGACAGACCGTGGGATCTGTGATCATTTCCATGGAACGGACCACACTTAACCTCTAGAAGATGACCAAGCAGTATTGTTCCAGAAGGAACATACTAAATTTAGTCACTGAGTCAACATCTGTTTCTTATGTCTGAACAACAGTCCAAACTGATTTTGCTCTGTAAGCATGCTCTCCTTCACTGCGGTTTCACCACCTGAACTGTATTTCGCCGCATGTGTTCCAGCATTTACCCTCACCCAGAGCGCCCTGTTTGGATACCTCCCTTCACACTACTGTTGGCACTGCCTAAAATCTTCAGAAAGTCGGTCAGGAGACTTCTAAACATGCATGTAGTAGAAATTACCTACTCAGGCCTGAGCATAACTGCATGCCAGGTGTTCTTCAGCTCAAAAAACCTGGAAAAAAGTAATCATAGAAACTCCATATGCAGAGTAAACTAAATTTGCAGGAGACTGAAAAATCACAGTAATGCTGTTATAGCGCTCTGAAAAGAGAGGAGAGTTTACCTGAGCTTGGCGGGCTTTGACTACAGCTTTTTCGGCACAAGGTCGTATAAAAATATGGGATTCTGCCTGGTTTTATGGAGCTATGCCATAAAGAAACGTCCAAAATTTTACTTCCATGCAATTACATTTAATTAAATTTATGCCTTCTAGATTGTCGCTGTTCAAAGCAGTTTAAAGCAGAAGCCTGACTTTCTAGTGGCCTTTCTTCTTATGCCAAACTCATCTGCTGAACCCCACTATTAATGGGTTAGTTCTGTGTCGTGGCACCACCATGTGAAAATACTGTTACTAAAGGTTCTGTTTAAAAAGCACAAGCATCTTGGGGATCAGCAGAGTTATGAGAGGAAATACAGATTACAGGACATCTTAAAGCATGTGCGTAAATGTTTGCTGGCAAATGACAACAGCTTTCTAAACAAACTGGAACAATGTTGAAATGTGACAGCTTCATACATAACGTTATTTTAAAATAGTCCCAGCTGTTAATACTGGCTGTGTGTTTGGGGCCATATGCTACCTTTTACAATATAAAATCAAGTCCACTTGGCACGTGAACAACGTGCAGCTCTTGGCAATACCTCCCCACGTTGTATCAATTCAAAAGATTTAAAGTCCTACCAGTCTTTTCAAAACTAAACGCGTTGCTATGTTATTTTTCACACATGTTAGCTACCAGCAAGCTTTTACTGCTGCCGTTTTTCTGTCACTAGTCTTTTCTCGGCTAATGTCCCGCTGTCACTGGAAATCTCATCACGTTGGACAGTTTACTGAAAACATTTTATTGTAATCAAAAAGTGATGTAACAGGGTTCTGTGTATTCTATAATTCATTCTGCTGATATTTTATAATCAGTTATAACAGCTGCTTCTGACAGGCAATTAAAAAACATACTCAACCATGAAAATGTTCACAGTACCTGAAACTCCACCCAAACTAATGAACGGTCGTTAAAACTAAGATGCCCCAGCAAAACCTTTCACGTTGCATGTCACAACTCACAGTTCTGTACAAAATGTTCACTTCTATAAAGCTCTGAAGTAAAAATCCAGCTGCAATATTTTAAGGGCAGCACAGTCTCCTCCATGCCATTATTTGCCATGCCTGAATTCGTTTACATTTTAACAAGATTTGATACAGACTTAAGAATTCAGTCATTTTTTCATTAGCTGTCATTCCATGTAGTGACAGATTTCACTTTTTGGTCATCCTTCTCTTCGCTCTTCTTCGATTTTTTTCTTCTTGTGTTTGTGTTTTTGGCTCTCTGCAAATTCTGTTTCGTTTCCAATGTGTTTCTTACGCTGCTTGTGTTTCTTATGCTTCTTGTGCTTTTTATTCTCTTTTTTCCTTTTCTTTTTCTTGCTGTCTTGACTCTCTCCTGAGCTGGCACTGCCACTGTGGCTTCGAGTCCAACTCTCAGAAGGGCTTTGACTGTGGCTGCGGCTAACGCTAGGACCGCTTTGACTTTGGCTTTGGCTTGCATCAGGCTGGTCAACTGCAGGAGGTTGCCGCTGTATCCTCTTTTGCCTTAGCAACAGCCTTGTCTTTTGGTTCTTTAGGATTTTTTTCTGCAGCGTCCTCATCTTTTGCAGACACAGTACTTCAACAGACGTCTTCAGCAGGGGCTGTTATGTCATTATTATACAGCTCCGTGGTCTTGATGACAAAACACAGTAATGTTCCTTATCAAAAATTTTATCTACTTTTCTTTTTCTTTTTTCGGGTTTTGCATCAGAAGGTTTGCTTTTTTCAGCAGGTTTTTTGACTTATGCTCTTTGCTGGAGGGCTTGTCCGACTTGGTTTCTTTTGGATGGTCTTTCTTGGCCTTTTCCTCCTTGGCTGGCCTGGTTTCTGGGTGATCTTTTGTCACTTTTGGGTGAACTTTCCATGGGGTAACAAGAGCCTTCTCATTGTCTTTGGCAACTCCTCCTTCACTTTTTTCACAGGAGGTTCCTGTGAAATACTGAGAGATTCTTCACAATCGGTGTCCACCTTCCCTTGGGAACCTTTAGCTTTTTTGTCTTTCTTGGGAGGCACCGCCACTTCTACTTTCATCTTCGCCTTGTCCTTCTCTTCTTTCTCCTTTTCAGACACCAATTGGAAAGCAATAGAATCTGCTTCCATAGGCTCATCTCGCACAGGGGTGGCATCATCTCTGCTTGGGAGCGTGAACAGAGAGTCTGTTTTAATGTCTTCTGCTGTTACTGGCTCTCTGTGTTTTCTTGCACCTTCTAAAAACTCAGCATTGGGAAATCCTTTATTCTCATCCCCTTTTCTTCTCTTCCGGTGTTTTTTACATTCATTTCCTTTGCCATCTTCCAGTGGATATTCCATGTCCTTCTCATTTGGTTTTGGTGGATCTTTCATGCCGTGGCGCTCTCTTCCAGAAGGTTTTTCAGGGTCATTTCCATCTCTATTACGACTTCTGTGGCTTTGCCCACCAGGATAGTCTTCCCTGCGTCCCCGAGCGTATGGCAAATTCTCTCGTCCAGTCCCAGGTGGACCAAACCTATCTGGAGAAGTGTTCTCTCTATTTACTGGTGGTCGAGGTTGAGCGCCAACAGCAAAGCCCTTGTAAAACTTTTCGTACCATTCTCTATAGTTCCTTTCCCATTCTCTGGGTCTCTCCTTTTCAAATGGATCTCTGAGGTCAACAGATCTGCCATGGTAAGCTTTCATATTATACGGGGGAACTTCTCTGTATCTGTTAAAGTACTGCTTTTCTCCATCCCCTTGAGGTATAGTCCATTTAGTGGGAGACCGGCCTCTAAACGCTGGAGACCTTGACGGTGGATGGTGTCTTCTGTATGGGGGTGACCGTGACTTTGAATGGTGATCACCGTGTGACCTTGACCTAGAGCGATAGTTACGACTCTTCTCTTTGCCTCTTCTTGGATAGGGTGGTGATCGCGAGAAGGAACGAGAACGGGAACGACTAAATGATCGAGAGTTGGAGCAAGGGCGGGAAGAACGTGATCTTGACTTGGAGTGGGTATACGAACTCCTGGAGGAAAATGAAGCACTAGAGGGAGACTTAGACCTTAGAAAATAAAACAACACAAAACCCGTAAATTAAGTTAATTCAAAACAGTCACTCTCCCGTTTTTTTTTTCCTCCCAAAATTACTTGTTTGGGTTGTTTTTTCCCCCTCTCCATATGCTTATGTCAAAGCTGCGTTCAGCTGCTGACATAACGCTACTGCAAATTGAAGACCGTGATAACATGTAAAAATTTCTGCTTACAAGAGAGAACACCTGCTGCTTTGATAGCGCAAAAGCATAGAGGAAGGGTAAGTTTATATCCACCATTTCTGTCACATGAACTACCACAGCTATGGATTGATTGAAGGTGGCGTATACTGGCTTCTGCTGGTACGTGAATGCACACGTGTTTCACTACTCAGCCACGACACGCAGTGCAAATCCTTTTTGGTGCAGTAAGATGCAAAAAGAGCAAGTCTTAATGGCTACAGTGCGCTATCAAGAAGACAGTAAAGCTCAATTTTAAAATGCTTGCTTAGTCGATTTAACTTCACTACTTATTTGGCAATTTGTACAAGATGCAAAATACGGATTGTACGGCAATCCTACATACAGGGCACTTATAGCCAGATGTCCTAGCAAAATTTTGCACATAATAGCTCTAACCAAGGGTAGTGACGGCTTCTGAACTCAGCCTCTAGGTCTATGACCCATTGCCATTACTCTAGGAAAGATACCGGCAGCGTTACTAATAGAGCTGTTCAGACTCCTGCCCACGTGATTTTTGGGGATAGAAGATGTCAGCTACCCTGATCTTTTTCTTCACAAGGTTTGCTTTTATTATTTTTTAAAGAACCATTTCACATTATTCCACGTGTGTTCATTAGCATCATTCCTCCCCTCAAAGTCCTTCACCCATTCAAGATTTCCTTACACGCAAGTCGTATCTTTCAATTCCTAAGAAAAGTTTAACAGTGTCAACAAAATACTAGCCAAAGCCACCAGTTTCCAGTGGTGGAGGATACAAGGGAGGTGGAGGCACAGGCACAAAGACTGGTGTTGATGCTGGTAGTGTTGGGGCTTGAATCCTCCTTTGGGTGCATTCACAGTGTGGGTGTCCTCGATTTGAACTTCTAAAGAAACCCCAAGATGCGTGTCACCATTTGTAATACTCTGCCCTGATTTTAAAGAGCAAAGAGAACGAAGCGGGAGCATG
This sequence comes from Larus michahellis, assembly GCF_964199755.1. Classification (NCBI taxonomy): domain Eukaryota; kingdom Metazoa; phylum Chordata; class Aves; order Charadriiformes; family Laridae; genus Larus; species Larus michahellis. Next base: position 1,042,807 of record NW_027436445.1, on the reverse strand, counting down.
GTGGCGAGCACTTCTTGTTCTCAACTTAAGCATTTTTCTCCCTGCTTTCTGTTCATTTGAGACGACACTCATTTCTTGATCTTCATACTTGCCCTCCACATCCTCACTCCCGGCAGGTCCCTCAGTCTTCTCTCCTGATACTCAGCTTTGCGACTGTGCGTGGAGGCTGCCCGTGCTTAAAAGAGACTCCCATCTCCCATGTGCTGAGTGTCCACCGCTCCTCTGCCACTCCTTGATACACGTAATACTTCCCATGTTGTTGATGACGTATTTGGCCTGTTCTTGTCCCTGAATTATTATTTTCTTGCTTACTGAATTAAGATTTCAGACAGTCTGTGGGATGGATCCTGGTTTCTGTTATTTATTTATCCTAAGATTTTATAAACACGATGCACCCTTACAATCTACCTAGAACAAATTTATACCAAAAGGAAGGACTAGCTTGACACTGTGATAATAGATAAGACGGGCTCCTCTCTCTCCATCTGAGAGAAAGCAGCTTGGCTATTGGACATGACTACATTGAAGAAATTCAAAATTGTCAGAAAATAACAGCACTGACTTTTCCAATCATGTGCTCAATCAGTATCAACTAAGTTGTCAAAAAAAAAAAACCAGAATGTTGGAGTCTGGTTTCTATTGGGAAATCAATTTTTTCAGCTCCGTTCAGCCAGCAATCAAATGGGTGGCTTTCCATCCGATCCTTTGATTCTATTTCATTTTTATATGGAACTATAGCATCCTAAAAAACTGTTCATTTTTCAGAGTCCTCTTTTCAATCATGTACCGGGTTTTTATGTTAAATAATCTCACCGCAAGCACTGACTCCCTCTGTCAAAGCCAATTCAAATTAAGTCATTTAAAAATTAATTACCACTTGTATTCTCCACAGCTATCTGTGCATACTTTCTTCATTGTAAATCAGCTGTTGTATAAGTTAGGTGTTATGGCCTCGTTACAAGCAGTAATATATTGAATTGCTGTGGAATACTTACAGTTCCCAGCCTGGTCTGCCACCTGCTGAGCGAGGTGTCCTGGCTCTCGTTGGATGACCTTTTGGAGTCGGGAGAGGAAAAAGAGAAAAATCCCATTCAGTGTATCTGAAGGTAATTTTTTAAAGAAATTCTGAAGTTATAGTCACGTACCAGTCGTGGGCACTGATTGTCCTTGGGGGCCCGGACGACTCGGTAATGCTGGTTGTCTTCGTACAGGAACCTGACAGGCCTTGTGAGTAAATGCAAACGGTTGGAAAATAAGCTCCACTAAATGCAAGAATCACTGCATATGTTGAAATACAACTTACCTTCTCTTTCAACAAACTGCTGACTGACAGTGAGGGAGATGCAGAAGGTTCAGCAGCAGTCACCAGAGCAGCAGGAGGTATAACGCTAGCGGCATTGCTACAAAAAAACCCCAAATTTTTATTGTTCAAGCAGTCTTTTGAAGTGCTACTTGAAACGGAAAGTCCAAGATGAGAAAAGGCTGACTACTGTAAATGGACAAAAAAATTTACAAAATAATCTTCATGAGATTTACAGAAGTCAACTTGGCCAATTCCAAATGAAGCGCTGTCGAGAAGGCCATGTGGACTGCTGGCAGTTAAAGAGAAAGCTCACTGGAAACATATTTTATTAAGGTAGCTGCACATGAAAGGATTAGAGTACGTTTAACCCCCAGAGAGAGCCTCAGTTGTGGAAGACGGAAGCACTGCAATTCTATTAGGAAACGTTTCTGTGCTACTTCAGGGGCTGCCTTAGAGGTTCTTTTGGATTGCAGTCCTTTGTATTCAGCGGTACGGCTGAGCCTGACACTCTTCTGGACAGAGTGGCTGTTTGCATCCAAGGCACAAAGTCAAAGGATGTAAGCCCTAAACAATAGAACAGGTTTTTCACATATTTTCCTATGACTTCATGGGTTGCACACTTAGACGATCATGTTTGTAAATACTTCACATTTACAGTGGTTCAGTGTTTATTATCCAATCTGTATGTGTCGCTGACTGCGCTGTGTGTTACTGAGGATGGCTCTGACTTATCATAAGATTGATGGTAGAAATACTGCAGAAAGAAGTAATGTGAAAACACTTGGCCTATTTTACCCACAATTGTGCTTTTACACTTTCCATGAAAATATTATTTCCTCAGTACTAAAGAGAAATTAACGCACTCAAGAAGGTTTGCCATAACAAAATGGTTTCTTTAGGAATTGCTAGCCACTTCAAATGAAAGGGCTCCTGGGGAAAAAGCGCTCCTCTCTCCGGGTAAGCGTGTACGGAATGACTGATAAGGGAAGCAAACAAGCAATACTTGTGAGAACATTCTTGCAGGAGGCACACTTCCGACTTATCAAAGTGTCCTCATTCAAAGCGAGGACTTTCACAAAACAGAACTTCCGCAGTTATCTGGAACTGCCTCTAATGAGACATAAATCGCTGGTGGAGAAGCTCAAGAAGAAGAATAATGTGACTTTGGCATCTTGGTGTCGTTTATATTCATGTTGATCTACAGATTTACTTACTGAAAAGGTCCAGGAGGTGCAACAGTCATGAGTGGTGGTGGAGGTGGTGGCGGCTGCTGCTGCTGCTGCTGAATGGTCTGGTGGAGCCCTTTTGTGTAGCCAGTTCCATTGCTGAAGTTGTTCACAGCCTAGAGGCAGAAGAACATTTACCACAGGGTAACATGAAACTTCAGTAGATACATGAACAAAAGCCTCCACAGGGTAAAATTACTTGTGTAATCCCGTAAATGCTATCAATCCTAAAATGAATCAACATACAAATACACGAACACATCGCCTTAAACACTGGTAGTAACAACTGGTAACTCAGAGTACCTGTATTTAAAATACTTCAGTGTTAACACCGAATTTGAAAGTAAGGCAATCATGTTAAACAAAAGCGCGATCTGAATTTGCCCCATTGTCTCCAAAGAGTTGTCAGCTTCTCTAACAACAGATAATGAATTTGAAAAGTAAATATAGCCTGTTTAATTTAGCGGTTTTTGAGGAGATGTAAATTAATATTTTCTTCCCTTTTGGCTTTTTGCAAATAGACTTTTCTTACAGTTTACATAAAAGTCATCCTGTTACCTTGCATAGGAACTCGTTGGCAATTAAAGCATCAGGGGAAACGTCTGTCTGATGACACGTTGGGCATGTGTGTTCCTCAGATTCCAGCAATGCTGTTCTAATGCCTGTGCGTAATTAGAATCATCAAAGTAGGTTTAGCCAATGTAAGGAAATTCTGGGGGCTCCAATCAATCATAAAAAGACATATATGATTAATGGGGGAATATGGTCTCGAACTGAGAGCACGAAGCTATGAATGTTCAATAGTGTAACACACTTCTAGGATGCAGCAAATAACTGTGCAGTTTTGGTATTTTACTAATGTAGCGTTTGAAGACGGCTGCGTCTGGATGTTTCGACTATTCTTTTTTCCACTCTCTAGTACAGTGAGAAGTCACCACCCTGCAGGTTAATGAATAAAACACAGCTCAAAAGAACATCAGTAGCCTCGAGTTCTGAAGGTTTTAACCAGCTCTCCCGTGGAGAAGAATGTGGATTAAATGCCTAACTGTCGGTTTGTGGCAGACCACAGTACGGTTGGCTGTACTGAGCCAACCAGAGTTGGCCATACGATTTTGTGTGAGAGAAGGGGCTGTGAAAAAACCTAAATGTATTCAATATCTAATACTGTAATCACCTGCGCAGCTATGCACTCTCCTCATGCTTGTCCTTCTGCATGTAAAGAGGATTTAACTAGATACGTAAAAAAGGAAAAAAGCTTTCTGTCTTTTTTTTTTTTTCCTTTATACGAGAAGAGTCCTTTCCTATTCAGCGGATGCTTAAGTATGGAATAGAACTGGTAACAAAGAAATTTTGTCATCTCCTGTTTCTGCTTTCAGAAAATCAGATGTGGTGTTTGGAGTGAACAAACAGGGCAGTAACACTTACATTCGTCACAATAACTGTTTCCACAGCAGGGAATAACGGTTGCATCAGTCATTATCTCTTTACAAATGAGACATAACAACTCATCAGGAATAGGGTCTTCTGAGGAGGAGGAGGAGGAGGAGGACGGCTCCGCTGGTAAGAAGGGAGGCTTCTCCTTCTTTCCTCTAGCATAAGCTTCCCTGGAGGGCGGGGTGGGGAAGGAAAAAGAAAAAAGCTAACGATGGGTACAGGAAAGCTTTTCCAAGCTCTGGAGTTCCAGGGGCGTGAACAGCAGGACCGCCCTATTTTAATACGAGAAATTATCACAGATTTTGAGCTTAACATACAATGACAATGCTTCCTCCCTCGTGGTTACAGATGCCGGCCAACTTGGCTGCATTGCCACTCAGACATTTACGCATGGTTTCTCTCCTTCACCTTTTGGTCAGTCCAATTAGTTCCATACTTACGCATTATTAATTGGTATTGCATATGTTCCGCTGTTTGTGAGCATAGCACCCTTGGTATTGGGATCTTTCACCTCCGTCATGAAAGAGCTTGGAATTCCCGTGCTCTTCTTAATTCTGGGAACAGGCTTAAAATTTTTGTCCTGTTCAGAAAAGAAATGCAGACATAGCTCATCTTAAGACCCACACTTAAAATGACACTTTGATGATTAATTTAAGCAGCAAAAGCCCTTAGTCCTCTCCTTTTACCTAGCCTAAGGGTTACTCAACTAAAATACTTATTTTGCTACGGGAATATAGCCGGGATGTTTCAAAGACTTGAGCAGCATTTTGAACTCCGTGGACATTCTTTTGCTTAACTTCAGCTTCCGCAAGGATTACGTCTTGTTTAGCTCACCATCCACCCGGAGAAGAGGCACAAACCCGCTCCTCCTCCACAGCGCAATTCAGAGGGAGAGCCCAATTCAGGGCTCTGAACCAGTCACTGGAGAAACTTAAGTTCACCGTCGATACGTACGAAGGTTGCATATGCATTCGGTGACTAACATTACATGGCATGAATACTCAACCAGAGACTTGTGTAATTAAAACACGCAAATATTCAGTTGGTGGGGTCAAGAGAAACACCTTCCTTTTATGTGGAATTCTAAAAGCTGAGAACTGACATTAAAAAACGTTAAAACCAGGAAGATTTTCGATAGTATTGAAATATATAAAAATACGCATGACAGCTCACAGAGAAAGATCTATGGACGTATTGAATATCTACGACCAAGAAAAAAGAACATTTTAAGTTTTAAATTCCAGGTTTCCCTTGAATTTTGAAGGGTTTTGCAACATTGCCCTATAACCCCTGTATTTTACCCCAAGAGAAAGAATTCCTAATCTGAGTGTTCATGTATTTGTTACGTAACTGCCACGTGAAAAATGAAAAGCGAAGTCACAGCAGAAGTCCCCCGCAGTCTTACCCCATTCGTTGGGCAGTTCTTTATGTAGTGGCCAGGTTTTCCGCAACAAAAGCATATATAGGATGGTGGAGGTGTATCCCAGGGTTTGGTCACGTAACTAAAAGTTTTTTGAGAAAAGAAGAAAAAGGTATGCATGTGTCTCTCTTGTTCAAACAAATATCTCCACAATTTTTCCAGAATCTTCAAAGAACAGATTTGACATTATCGACACTTACTTGATTGGATCGTATTCACGGCAAGACTGTATCATCATAGCTTTTATTTTGTCTTCTTCGGAAGCATTGGCTTCAGCCAGATTGTCGGTCTGTTTAACAGGTAAGCATTTGACACACGCGTTAGAAACACATTTGCGCCCACACAGCCAGAGACGACACCACTCACCCCATCCTGTAAAGAGCAGCACAACGCTAGCTGGGGCTGCATGAGAACAGCTGCTTATAGAAAATACTGTTGTCCTGAAGATGTTCTGGGGAGTCCTTACGCCACCACATGACGTTGATGTGCCCGTTAACCTCCTGGAAAAGAGCATTCTTGGGCACTCAAAACCTTGGGTTCTGTTTGCACCTCACATAAAGACTTGTGTAACCACTCCAGTTTTCTTCCAAGCGGACTGAAGCCATGTGTAGAAAAAATTATGCTATGCAGTACTCTTCAACTGATTTTTAAGCTCCAGACTATTGGAAGGAGGAGATATCCACTGTACGTTTAATGAAGAAAGATGTATGCAATAATCGCTATTTACACTTTGCAGCGTTAAAAGGACACTCAACTCAAGAGTCGGGGAAGCTGCTTCTGCTCGCTGAAATTCAGCTCCAGACACAGAAGCGTTAAAAGGAATCAAGCTTTTTATAATCCCTCAGCAAGACAAAAGACTCTTTGCAGTAGAAGTTTGACCATCATGTGCTCTTGGCAGTCCAAACCGCGTGTTCTCCCCCTACTAACTTCTTCATATTAAGTGATTTAACTACAGTAAGCAAAACCTGCAGGTCTTTGCCAGTTGACTGTGTCCTTTTAACATACAAATTGTAATATAAGCCTTGTGCAGCACTAGATCTTCAAATTATTGAAGTCCGCTGGATTTATTTAAGCAGCATTTCTTAAAACGTTTTTATTAGACACAAGTGCAGTTACAAGCAGGGTCTAAGGGAGTACCTGTCAATGATTTGGACCTTCAGGTACCCATCCTTCAGATCAGCCACTCATGGGTTTGGTTTTATATGCATTCATTGACAAAAGCAACAAACTAGTTTCTACATTTTATTAATTGGTTGTTTCTTAGATGTAGTTTTTTCTCAACAGTAACATAATGCAGATGGACATCTCTGAAGTCATTTCCATTAACGTTTACAGAAAACTTTACAGATGCTTGACTCACGTGTTGGAACCCAAACGGTTTACAAAGCACGTCCAAAACCCACAAAACATTACTAGGAATAGACCAAAATTGAAATACAGCATTTAATACATCGTAGTAACAAACCAGAAGACTGATAACACATTGCCTCCATGCTAAGCCAGTCTGCACTAAAGAGGTTAGAGAAAGTAACAGGTTTGAGCTGCCGTATTTTTCTGAAATACTTAAATTGTCTCAAAAGCTTAAACATGTACCCCACTTGGACAGTTTTTCACAGTTTAAAGTAAAACTTCACGTGAGGTTACAGATTTCACAAGGTGCAATCGCTAGAGCTTTCCCAGACAAAGTTACGCATTGTTGAGCAAAAAATGCAAACAGTTCCAGAGCAAAACACAGTATTACAACGGTTTCAGGAGGTCACAGCTGCTAATATGCCACACATACACATTGGTATATTCCGATAAACGATGAGGTACGTTTTCAGAATTTACACAGTCGGTGTGCAAACAAATTAGTCTGTGTTGTTCACAAGACAAATTTTGTGTTGTGAATTTATGAAGTTGTGCAACTCTCAAAGAATGGATCTGTAACTGTAATGACTGGCAATTGAGAAATAGCCGTGCAAGTGTCCGTGTTACAGTATTTTGGCTGGGGCAAAGCCCCCTGAAATGTCCATAACTTGCAGCCAGTTCCATTCTTCTGTAAAAAATGTTTTAGTTTCCAACACAAAATTAATGAGACATGTGAAAAATGGTAAACAGCGTCTGAAGGGCTTCTTTTTTGTGTCTTGAAGATGAGTAATCCTGCAACGTTATGTTGAGGCTGATAAGGTACTCCCCTTCTCTCTGCCCAAACTGGGAACTGCTCTTTACAGGATAGTATCGAAACACACATGCATTTTAAAGTTAAAATAAATACTTTAAATTATTAAAAATTAAATTTAAGTTTTGTTCACATTACAACAGCTATCCAGCTATAGACCACAGCATAAGATTTAAAAATATAAAGCAAACACTTTTTTTTGAGGGGGTAAGTATTTGACAAGATTTTTTTTATATATATATATATATATATATATTTACCTTCACAAGCTGGGCCAGAGAAAGAGGTGCAGGAGAGTCATCAATCTGTTCACAAAAAATGAGACACATATTCAAGTTCCACAATCAAAACACAGCGATAGTCAACCTCTACTCTAGGCTGAGAGCAGCACTATATCCTCTGAGCGACACTGAAAGAGGCGTTTCAAACCCGGTGTAATTTGTCTTTGGACAAAACAAAGTCCAAAACTATGAGGGCTTAGGAGTGCCTGTGTGGTTAATGAGAAGAAACTAAATGAATCAAACCCGCTTGAGATCAGCTGCTTGCTCCCAAATATCTCAGAGAGGGACCCTTGTCAAATGCTCACAACTGCTTAAAAGTCGAAGAGGTAAGGCGGCTGTCAATTTTCATCTGAAAAGGTTTTTAAAAAAATATTTATTTGAGAAGGACTCATCACTGCGGGAAACTTGCCTTCAGTGTAGTTTGTAAACTAATGGTTAATTTCACATCATTGATAAAAGCACGTGATTACGCTTCTAGGAACAGAGTACAGCTGCCTGTCAGAATAAAGCACCGGCACATCGGCCCTGGAACAGGAACTCTGCCCCTCCGCTCAAGAAGGTTAAAAATGCCACGCTTGCCATACCCCACCAAGCCCAAACAAAAACAGCAATCCAAACCATCAGCCAATAAAAAAGAATAAGCGGCTCAAATTACTGAAATGAAGGTGTTCACCACGACAGAGATCCTTGCAGTCACTGGCACAGCCACACTAAAAGGATCCCCTTCCTCGCTTTGGCTGTAGTAACAGCAGGAGGCAGCACACATTTGCAAGCGGGCAATGACAGCTAACGTAAGAGCAAGGCGATGAAGAAATAGCCAAAGAATAAGCTTTTGTGCATCCTTTTTCAAAAAGTCTTAACTAATTTTACGTTTCCCGCTCTACGGTACAACAATAATTGGCAAACTTCCCAGTGATTTATTCCTACCACACTAAGATCCAGGTTCTGCTTTGAAATACATACAGAAACCTGTGTATTTATTTCAAACAAAACAAAACAAAATCCCCACACTTTTGACCAAGACCTGAGGTAGATTTCAGACTAAAGCTAATTGTGTCTCCAACACTAGAAGCACCTGAGGCTGCGCTGATTTACAGTGAGAGAGAGGACATGTAAAGAGCAATGCAAGGCTTCTGCCCTCCCTCCTTTTGTTTTTTGGTGGCTTTTTTGAGACACCTCTGTTGGCTGGTGGTAAGATGCCACTTAGAAATATAACGCAGACATGGCAGGGAACACACGAGCCTAAAAGAATGGTAACTTTATTTATGAGCATGTGACTTGTGTTTATACACGTGCTAGCAAGCAACGAGAAAAATAATGCTTTTCAAGAAATAAAACCCCATCTGAATCAGATCAAATACTATAAATGTGGCTTACATAAATTTGACTGGGTCAGTTAAACTAACTCCAACCCAACTGATCAGATCCAGTGATCCAGGGTTAGTGTAATGCCTCACACACCATTCTAGTGAAGAAATAAAGATGAAAAATTAAACGCTCCACACAGTAAGTTTTATACTACAAGGACTATTTTGAAACACACAGTTTCACACAGTATTCAAGCCAAGTGCCAAATCCAGACCTAGACCATTACAAGTCCAATACAAGTATTTCCCTGGGTTACTGATCTAGATTTTAGCAGCAGAATGACAGCGTTTTCAAACCTGAAGAAAAATGCTGCCCCTTTTCCCAATGTAAATTCAAAGTGGTGGTATACTAAAGAAAGGCTTAACCTTTGGGCAATGACAGCAGCATCCAACCCTGAGAACACCCAGATCCAAAACTGTACTGCAGGCAGAAGTTAAGAAAAGTGACAGGGATTTTACCCACAAATGCACCAGAGCGGCCAGGGGTGAGCGGCCCTGCTCCCTGCCCCGCAGGGGGACCCCGGGCACAGACCCCAGCCCCCCACACGCAGACCCCGGCCCCGCGCCTGCCTGGGCACCCAGAAGCTCCTTCCTCTTTGCGGGCAGCCTTTGGGCTCAGTGCTGCTCCGCGGGCAGGGATCATCTCCCAGGGCTCCAGCCTGGAAAGGGGCAGCGGAGGCACCAGCTCAGGCTGCGGGCAGCACCTGCCTGCTCCCGGCGAGCATCCTTCCGGCACCAGCCCAGGGACCCTGGGGTCCCCGGGGGATGTGTCCCCCGGTGCAGGGAGGCCCGATCCCAGCAGGGCATGAGCAGCCCAGAAAGGCTTCTCCCAGCCCCTGGCCTTGCAGGGGTGGGGGGAGAGGGTGAGCCGAGCTCCCAGCCCCGCGAGCTCCCCAGAGCAGGGTGCCCACCCCACTCCATCCCCGCGGTGCCTGCTCCAGCCTGCCCGGGCGGTGGGGGTGCCCACCTCCCTGGAGTGGGGCCCTACCTCTGGCAGCGTAAGTGTCCCCTCCTTTAGGGCTTTCATGATAACTCCTTAATGTCAGCACACGCAGAGAGGTGTCGGGAGAAGGGAAGGGCTGGGTTTGTTGTTTGAGGTGTCAGGAGCAGGGGAAAATGGCTGCGTGGAGAGCAGGGGAGCAGTGCTGTGTTGTGCCCGTCGCCAGGCACCCGCAGTTGCAGCTGGAACACAGGCCATGGCAACGGGAGCGCAGTGGGGACGGGGACAAGCCCCCTTAAAGCAGGGGTAGCTCAATACATACATACCCCCCAAAGTCAATAATCCCAACACATTAGACTTCCTTCCTGTCTTAAGCGCTTCTTCCTAACCATGCCGTCACTTAACAAGTGGGTTTGCCCAGAGCACTGCAGACTGTCTTTGGGATGCTGGGGCAAGTGCAGCACGTCCTTCCGAAGAAGTCTGGATGTACTGACACGCCAAGGAAAAACCCAGCCCGTCCTCATGTACAAGTGCTAGCCCAGGCTCCAGGCGGCACCTTCTGGGCCTTTGAGCCACCGACCCCTCACCATCCTCCATTCCTTACCGTCTCACCACACAACAGCTCTTGCGGGTTAGTAGATGAGCAGCCAGAACAGAAGCCCAAGGGCAAAACCCCAGAGGAAACGCAGCTACAATTCTGAAAAGCAATCAACAGGTCCCAGTGACACCAAGGGGGTCGCTGCAGTCTACGGGCAGGGCTGGAACTTGTACTTCTGGTGGCATTTGTTCCAAGGCAGCTCCTACAGAGCAGACAGCCCTGCTGGGACAGGAGATGCCCTCTGCGTTGCCTCTGAGGATGGTGGGACCCTTGGAGGTTTCCTTGAGGTACACATTGAGCTTTACCCACAAATGCACCGGGCTATAACCTTGTGCCAGAATTTGTACACTGGGGTTTAGATATTTTCATTTGGAGACAAACTGCTTCATCAGATAAAGTGGAAAGATAAATGCAGAACTTCAGAATACCACTTTCTGTAGCAAGGATATGTAAATTCACGTCAACCTGTTAAAGACACTGCGGTACTCAGAGGGGCCCAAACAGTATCACTTCAATTGTACAGTTTTTAGGAACAAATGCCCAAGTATTTAAGGACATGAAAAGGAATCAGAACTGTCCTCAAAACCTATGGGATATGTTGGGTTCGGTATTTGTTGAGCCCCTGAGTCACAAGTAAGAAACAGTACCAAGTTTAGCAATAATGGTTTCTCAGTCGTTTTTGAAAACATTTTCAAAAAGCATTAGGCAAAAAAGTACTTAAAAACAGAAGCTAAGTGATACAATGTGAAAATGAAAAAACACAAAACTCTCTAAACAATTTTTATTGCAAGAAACAAAAACCCCACACCCCCATACAAGCATACATATTGGCTAGCTATAGACAGACAGATGTAGCACATCAGTGTGCAAACCTTGAACCGGCGTGATCTAAAAACCATCATATATCACCTGTTCAACACAAAGTCATACAGGAAATAGCCCAGCGTGTTCAATATGAAATACAATGCGTTACGAGGCACAAATACCAATATTCACATTCGAACTGCGCAAGCGATGGCATTACTCAGTCTTTACTATGCTGAATTAAATACACTGCAATTGCAATATATACAGTGTTTTACTGGAAAATATATGAAGTTAATGTTTGCAAAATTAACACAAGGCTATTTGTTTAGAATTTCCTTAGAATTTCTTGTTTAGAATTAAAGGTGTTGAAAAAAGGGTGAGATTGTGTTTTTACATACTGCTTTTGATGTTCCACTCACCGGCTCAGTTCCGCTTCTAGAAGAAATAAAGGTGATCAGAACTTAAAATAAAGCACTTGTACCAAACATAAAGCAGTGAAAACAGATTACAAAACCTGAACATCAAGACATTATGTTCTAAATAATCTAGTGAGTATGGGAATTCATTTGCATACATAAACTGTTCCCTCTTGGTACGCTCAGTGCAACTAATAAAACCCTCCAAAGTCACGTTTCTACTTGATCACAATTTATTTGGCCATACAATGGTTTCTTCATTTATTTACCCCAAAGAACATACTACAAGGCACGTAACGCATGTTTGAAGGCCTCTCCACCGTTACAGCACACTTTCATCATTCCCAAACATCAGCCCCTCTACCAGTGGTTTCTGCCATGTGTCCAGCTGAAGGAACAGAAAGCTCACCTGCCTGGTTAATTGTCAACCAATTAGCACAGCAGTGCTGGTCTGTCCTTATCCCCACGTACGGGTGTCTATTTGACCTTCGATGCCAACAGCATCTATCCTCTCATTTTGGGGCAGCATGACAATACCCGGGGAGGGTGCCATCCAGCCAGAAACGGAGGATGCATTGGCAAGGCAGCACTAAGCACACATATTTCAATACATAAGTTCACCCCCAAAGCAAGGCCATGTTTATAAGCACAAGGCTGCCGTGTCCAGAATTATGAGGGAGTGCCTGAAGGCATCTCCTCTGAGATGGAAACAAATTATGAGTTTACACTACAATGGCTATCCGTCGTTCCTATGAAACCAATAAAAGCAAACGCATATAATACGGGATCTCTCCACAGAGAGGAAACAGGATCTACAATTTGGGTCTCAGAAGAGCCAACCCCAAGAACAAACCCAGTAGGATCCTCTTAAAAGTTACCGTTGATGGAGTTGGAACCCCATCTCCCAGCAGGCCTAAAAATGTCAGCCGACTTCAGGACAGGTACAGTAACATCTGCCCCACGACGACAAACACTTACTGCAGCTTTAACGAGAGAGATACAATCGGAATGCCTCTGTAAACTAATATCCACTTAAAAAGTTCACACGTGGAAACCCCTAACAAAGAAGTCAATGCTTTATGGACACTCACGCAGCAGATGTTTTGCCGGCAGCTTTAACTCCTCCAACAGGGATTCTTCTAACAATTACCGACGAGTTCTTAGCAATCAGGGCATTGTCATCTGTGTATTCTGTAACAACATAAACACAGAAAAAAAATCAGCCAATGTGTAAGAATGCATATTAATTTGTAATTACATAGCACTCCAGAGGATCCTCTTACAGATATAAATGCAAAATTCTATGTGTAACAGCGCGCTGTTATCGTCTCAACATACTAACAGGACTTTTCAAGAAGCAGATACTTCTTCATTGAGTTGTGATTACATAATGGAAACAAAGAAACACACTTTGTAAAAATGGTATTACGTAAATTACAGTAATACTTTGTGGGGTAATATATTTATGAGCATCAATTTTTCACCTAAAACTTTGCTTTCGGTTTCCCAACTGACATAACAGAATCTCCGTGTTTGGCCCATTTCAAAACATTTTTTCTCCTGGTGATAATAACTGGGCCCATCACAGTTTATTGCCATCTAACATTCTGGTTTTAAGGCTCTGCTTTACACAGACCCAGCCGCTACAGAAGTGACATCAGCCAGGCAGCCATTCAGCCTGCTGGCATTTGTCAGGATGGAAGTTCATTAGCAACCGAAGACAAATTCAGAGACCCTTCTGCAGCAAAGCCCTTAAAGCAAATTAAACCTTTTTCAAAAGCTCTTCACAATTTTATTCAACGCTACGAGGAAAATCCAGGACTTCTGAAATGCATCTCTACCTACTCTGCGAGGCCCCCAGCACAAGTCACAGCTCCCGGTGGCGGCCGAATCTCATCATGGCTTCCCGCCCCGTTTCATCCCCGCCCCGCATCCCTGCCGGTGCCCCCCACACCCATGACACGGACCCCGGGTGGACTCGGGCCATGTGGGGCGACCTGCGGAGAGCCCCGCATGGCTCCCGCGGGCCGCCCCCACCACGGGGGGTCCCCGAGGCCCCGTGCTGCGCCCCACGCACCTGCTCCGGTCTGGGCGTTGCTGATCTGCAAGTCGCTGGTGGCCCCCTTCAGCTTCTCGTGGGCCATGATCTGGCGCTTGAGGTCCCGCAGGCAGATGTTCACGCCGCTGAAGATGACGCTGTCGTACACCAGCTTGGAGGCAAACTTGTAGTGGACGCACGACATGTTTGTGGCCAGGTGGTCCAGGGGCCACGGCGTCCACAGCGGTGCAAAGTGTGGCGGCCTCTGTGCTGGGTTGGGCTCACGGCAGCGCAGGGAAGGGCCCGCCGAGGGGCCGGGGAAAGCAGTGCTGGCTGAGCCCTGCTCCCTCTCTCGCACACAGTGTTGCCAGGCCTGGCCAGTCACTATGGCCACTGGGCAACGGCCCACTGCCCCCCTGCCATGCCTCAGGGGACCCAGCGCATCATGACAAAAGGGCTGTCACTGCCCCTGGCTGCTGGTGTACCTGCTGTCCCCCGGCCTGTCACCAGCCACTGTCCTGTCACCCCCCCTAAGTCTGCGGGGTCCCTCCTGTCACCCCCAGGCTGTCACCCCCAGGCTGTCACCCCCGCCGTCCCCTCCTCCCGGCAGCCAGACGAGGCAAGACAGCCTGGGGAGACGCAGCCGGCTCTGCCGTGTGGTGCCCGGCTGCCCGCACCGCAGGGCCAGCGAAGGCAGGGGACATCTCGGGGGTCTGAGTGTGCCTTGGGGCAGCTACCGAAAGGTCAGACAAAGGGGCCAATGACCACCCAGTTTATGGCCACAAGCCAATGTACTTCCCAACTCTGGCACACCCACAGCGGCGTGAACTCTGTCTGTAGAGGAGGGCTAAGAAGTCAGGAATGAACCATCAGCGTTAGGAGCTGCCCCAGGACAACCTTTCTTGTGTTCTCAACCATCAGAGCTGCTGCTGCAACAGCCCTAGCGCAGGAAATCATGCCTTGAATTACGAGGTCGAGTTCTGTTAAATAATATGCTATGGCTTGCAGGCGCATCTGGGCCAACTGGCTATTCCTTTCTGTTCATATTAATATAAAAGGCTTGTTGTGGTCTGGCAGGGCTGAGGAGGGAGCTTCCACGACTGCTTGGTTTAGATCTTTAAATGCCTTTTGGGTTTCCGGAGTCGGGAAACCCTTTTGATTTCAGTGCCGTCCTCTGTATAAAAGGCATCATTAATTTTGCTCTTGGTGCCAGTTTTCCTGTTAATAGTCATTTGGAAGCCCAGGTTTCAATATGGTAGCCTTGCTCATAAGCCTGTGGTGGATTATACCTATTCATTCCACAACTCGCCCATTGCCACAGTCCAAACTACAGCAGCAGAGGAAAAAAAGCCCCACTGTTGGATATGCACTAAAAGCCCATCCTCTGCCAGAAATACCCTCCTGGGAATCTGTCCCAGTGAATTCTCATCCGTACAGGGACGGGCATCTGTGTTACGAATTTTCACTGAGGAAAGGAAGGACACCAGCCTTCCACCAAGACGGGTTTGTCACTAGTCTAAAGGAGATCCCTGGCTATGCCTGGAGAGCAAACCTGTGGACAAGCTCACACACTCTCCAGGGGCTGGGGACTGGCAATGCCAATAGAGCTCTTAGGGCCATACCGACGAAAAGAGGAGTCTTATATCTGGAACCTTCCATAGATTTGTTCCTATGCCTAAAGGCAATCGGTTTTCCTCCACAGACAGGCTGGTCAGTCTCACCTCGGTGCCCAGCAGGATCATGGAGCAGATCTTCCTGGAAACTCTGCTAAGGCACATGGAAAATAGGGAGTGCAACGATAGGACACAGGGCAACGGTTTCAAATGGAAAGAGGGTAGATTTAGGTTGGATATCAGGAAGAAATTGTTTACTGTAAGGGTGGTGAGGCACTTGAAGAGGTTGCCCAGGGAAGTTGTCGATGCCCCAACCCTGGAAGTGTTCAAGGCCAGGCTGGGAGAGGCTTTGAGCAGCCTGGTCTAGTGGGTGGTGTCCCTGCCCAGGGCAGGGCGTTGGAACTAGATGATCTTTAGGGTCCCTTCCAACCCGAAACATTCTGTGATTCTGTGATTCTGTGATCAGTGACAGCCAACATGGCTTCATTAAGGGCACATGGTGCCTGACAAATTTGGTGGCCTTCTACAATGGGGTTACAGTGTTGGTGCATAAGGGAAGAGCAGCTGACATCATCTGACTGGACTCAGGCAAGGTATCTGACACTGTCCCACACGACATCCTTGTCTCTAAATTGGAGAGACATGGCTTTGACAGATGGACCACTCAGTAGATAAGGAATTGGCTGGATGGCTGCACTCAAAGAGTTGCGGTCAACAGCTTGATGACCAAGTGGTGAGCAGTGATGAATGGTGTTCTATTTAACATCTTTGTTGGTGACATGGATGTTCGGATTGAGTGCACCCTCAGCAAGTTCGCCGACAACACCAAGCCGTGTGGTACAGGCTGGAGGGGAGGCTGGAGCCATCCAGAGGGACCCGGACAGGCTGGAGAAGTGGGCCTGTGCGAGCCTCATGAAGTTTAATTGGGCCAAATGCAAGGTCCTACACGTGGGCTGGGGCAATCCCAAGCAAAAATAAAGGCTGGGAGGAGAATGGTTTGAGAGCAGCCCTGACGAGAAGGACTTGGAGGTGTTGGTGAATGAGAAGCTCAACATGACCCAGCAATGTGCACTCGCAGCCCAGAAAGCCAACCACATCCTCGGCTGCATCAAAAGAAGTGCGGCCAGCAGGTCGAGTGACATGATTCTGCCCCTCTACTCTGCTCTTGTGAGAACCCACCTGAAGTACCGCCTCCAGCTCTGGGGCCCCAAACATGAAAAGGACATGGAACTGTTGGAGTGAGTCCAGAGGAGACCATGAAGATGATCCGAGGGCTCAAGCCCCTCTGCTCTGAGGACAGGCTGAGAGAGTTGGGGCTGTTGAGCCTGGAGAAGAGAAGGCTCCGGGGAGACCTTATAGCGGCCTTCCAGTACTACCTAAAGGGGGCCTACAGGAAAGGTGGAGAGGGACTCTTGGTCAGGGAGTTGAGCAATAGCATGAGGGGAATGGTTTTAAAGTGAAAGAGGGTAGATTTAGATTAGATATTAAGAAGACATTCTTTACACCGAGGGTGGTGAGGTACTGGCACAGGCTGTCCAGAGAACTTGTGGATGCCCCATCCCTGGAATTGTTCAAGAACAGGCTGGATGGGGCTTTGAGCAGCCTGGTCTAGTGGGAGGTGTCCCTGCCAACAGCAGGGAGGTTGGACTAGATGATCTTTAAGGTCCCTTCTAACTCTAACCATTCTATGATTCTATGATTCGTCAGCAATGTTTCAAGTCACACAATACTCAGTCGCGTTACGAAATGTCACTAAACTTAATGACAGCAGCCTCTTTGCAGGTTTCTAACTCAAAAGCGAAAACCAAAAAGCCTGGTCCTTCCCTGTGGCTGGCGTCTTCCCATGGCTCTTGCTCAAGGCAGGAGAAATGACCCTGAATTTGGAAGTCCACGGAAATTTAGAAGTACGCATAGTCCTCTGGCAGTCATTACTTATGGGCCAGAAGTCAGAAACGAGTCGGACTGCACCAGAAGTGGCACTGCCCCACCTGCAGTAGACATATTGAACCAGAAATTATCATTTCAAGATAGAAAACACAACACAATCCAGCAAAACAGAAAAAAAAAACCCAGACAAAACATTGTACACAAAACAAAGACCCCTGTCTAAGCCCTAAAATGGTAAACAAGCTGAAAAAGGGGACTCTCCACAAAAAAAAGACCATGCAGACCATGAGATAATGTAAAAATAACATAACCCCTGGAAGCCAGGGCCAACACATCCCGATCCTGTACATAAAAGTAAAACCTGGGTTAAACACTCCTGGGGAGAAAGGCTGAGGCCCTCGGAGACTTTGAACTGGACAGCCATGGCCACCGGGCTTCAGCTCATCACTTCTGTGTCAGATGACCCTGTCCTCCCTGCGAGACCCCTCAGAGCAGCTGTACCCAGCTCCAGGGGGGCGGATACGGCCTCGGCATTATGGTGAGGTGCTTCCTGGGAGCAAGATCTCTCATGGGGGCACTGGGAAACCCTCCTCAGGCCTGGATGCCCAAGAAACATCTCTGCACTGCTCCACATCTCACCAAAACCAGGGACAGAGGAAGGCTGCTGTGGTGGCCTCCAAGAGAACCAGCTCACCTGGGCTGTTGTGCAGCCACCAGGTGCCTCTGCTGACAGGCGGGTCTCAGCGTTGCTCTGCAAACGGCTGCCACCTCCCTGCAGGATGCTCTCCAGTGCACGGTACGTCTGCACTGAGTCTTCTCGGGGATGAAGTCCCAAAGGGAGGGATGGGGTTTGCTCGGCCCCCATTCCCAGGGTGCCACAAGAGAGAGCTGCCACCCCCAAATCGTCTGTGTGACGTGGACACCACACCCAAGCTGCAGACATGGGTCAGGACAGCTCTGGGGAGCAGCAAGCCATTCTGCGGTGCCCCCAGCGCTGGCAGAAAGCAGAGCCGGAGACAACGGGGAGAAGCCCAGGGTAGCCAACGGCAGGGTGCAGCGCCTGCAGAAACACCCAGCTCCTTGAGCCTCGGCCCTGGGGCTGCAGCTCGGGGCTGGCACTGGCTGGGGCTTCGCTGGGAAAAAACAGGCAGGGGTGACCCTGACACCCCGCACATGTACCTCGTCCCACGATCTGGGAACACGTCCCTCTGCCCATCGCCTCCACGGGGTGCAGAAAGCAGCGCCGCTGGCCCTGGCGTGATCCTGAGCCATGTCTCAACAGATGAGTCTTTAACCAGCAGGCCTAAAAAGAGGGAAAATTGCCGAGAATTAAGCTGTGCTCAAGTTTTTGCAGTCAGTGTGATTTTTTGAGCTGCCTGGCGGTGCTGCTCCTGGGGAGTGCTCAAGACCCAGGGCGGCTGCCTGTACCTGCGAGCAGGCGGTGGAGTGTGCGCAGCGGGAGCCAGCGGTGGTTTGTGTGGCTGTTGGATGGGTTTGGGCTCTAAATGTGCCCAACCTAGTACGCCTGGTTCCTTTCTCCTTACAGGTTGTATTTAGAGCTTAAATGGTATTATTTTAAAAAGCAAAACCAACAAGCAAACAGAAAAACAGCTGGGCGATTCCCCCCCGCCCCGAGCTGGGCTTTTTCCCCGCAGTCCTGGCCACTCTGCAAGTTCATCACCAATATTAGGCAGCAGGACTGAGCCCAGGGAAGGGCTTTTGCTGGCAGCGCGTTCCTTGAGGCGCCTGGTAATGCCGCTGCCGGGGGGTGCTCAAGAAATGGAGTCAGTTGCCCGTAATTGCTATTTGTGGTCCCTCCTCGTCACTCTCTGTCTGGCTCCCTGCCCCCATCTTTTAATTCCTCCCTCTCTGTCTCTAGCCCATCACTATTTTTTTCTTTCTCTTTCTTTCTCTGGACGGCTCCCTGACCTTATGTTTTTCCTCCTTCCCTCTCTGCCATACAGCCTGTTTTTGTCTTTCTATATTTGTCTTTCTCTGTCTGGCTCCCTGTCTCTCCTATAGCCCGTTGCTATTTTTTCCCTTCTCTACATCTCTCTCTCCCACTCCCTGTCCCTCTCTCTTCTCTATCGCTCTGTCCACCTTCCTGGCCTCATCTTCCTGGCCCACCTTCCTGCCTGTCTGCCTGGCCCTTCCCTCTTCCCTCTGGGCCTCCATCCCGCTCTCCGTCCCCTTTTGCTCTTCCCCCACCTCAGCCCTGGAGGCCGTCGCTCTTCTGTCCTTCTCCGCCTCCTCGTCCTGACCCTGTCCCCCGCCCTCCATCTCTTTCCCGCTCTCTCCACCTGCCCATTCCTCACCGGGATTTCTCCTCCCTCCCCTCCCTGCCCAGCTCCCCCCTGCTCTCCCCGTTGTCCCTCTGTCCCTTCCCACCCCTCTCCGCCGCTCTCTCCCTCTCCGCCCTCCTCCTCCCGGCTCCACCGGGGCTCCGGGGCCTGGCCCTGGGCCGGGGCAGCCCCGGGGAGGCGGCCCTGGTTCCTGCGGGGGTCAGAGGGCAGGAAGGGGCGCCCCGGGGCACGCTGGGAGCTGTAGTCCCAGCATGAGGCTCCCGGCGGCCATCTTGTGTCAGGAGCTGCAGCCTCTGCTCCCGCCGTGGCCCGGTCGTGTAATTGCTGTGATTTTCACTCTCTAGAGATCACACATGCTCTTATTTTTCTGACCACCAGTCTTAAATAACACACACAAAACCTATAGTAAGCCCATCATGAAACAGCTAAAAATTCGGAGTCGTAAATTGTAGCCCGATCCTTTAGCACCATCAGTGCTGCTCACCTTTCCTTTCTGAAGGGGTAGATTACTGACCTTAATGGCTTATGTCCCTTCAGCACTGACCTTTCAGCCGATGTCTGCTGAAATTTACAGAGACAGGCTTGGTAACTGGCTGGGTATGGGTACTACTACTATGGGTACTATGGGTACTACTACTATGAGTACTATGGCTGGGTAACTATGGGTAACTATGGAACGAAAGAATTACCTTGGCATCGTTCTTCCTTCTTAGAGACCTGATTTATAGAAGGTTCCTGCATCAGCTGAAAAGGCAATGGATGTTTTGGAATCTTTTTCAGAGAATCAAATGGCCTAAAGACAATCATACATGAGCCGAAAAAGGCTAACATGAAGGCTGTGTATTAAGTGTATTTTTATTAACGGAGCTCTCTACCCATTAGAGTACAAACCATCTCATGGTGCCTGCAATATCAATTCACAGTGTCAAGGGAAAGTGGTTGGAACAGCATTCATGCATACATTTACGTCTCAGAATCCCATCTTTAACAACCACCTAAACTAAAACTAATACAGTCCAGTAACTGAGTCATGAACATTAGACGAAAGGGATGACGTTTCCACAGTGAAAGTAAGCTCTCCAGCGAGGGCATCTCTACTTTTCTCCAAGCACCCGTAGCCTTTAGCCTAGAGAAACAAAAACTAAGAGAAGAGATGATTGCTCTCATCAGTGGGGCAACTGCCAAAGGAGGGAACAAGGACTTGTGAAGGTAAAGAATGATACTGGCAGAAGGACAAAGAGATGTAGCCTGGAAGTGAATAAATTTGGGCTGGGAATCAGAAGAGAATTTCCAAGCGTCGGAGGAGTGAAATTCTGGGACAACGCTGCAATAAGAGACAGAGTGTGGTACAAAAGAAACTTGTTTTTAAAACAGCAATTAGTAAGATTAAGAACGTGATTATCCAAAGCACTTGCTGTGACAGCAGGGCTCCTTCCAGCTCTACCCTGGTGGTTCGATGCGATTGACCCTGTCTTTGATTAGAAAATCAACAGAAGGTGCAGCTAAAGGCAGGGAGTATGTTTTTGATTGAGAGACTTTGTAGAATTTATTAGGAAAACACCTCTTTCAGTCATAGAGAAAGGGAATAGTGGAGCAACTTGCCAGCCGGCCATTGCAACTGAACAATTACTCAAAATACAACAGTTTTGCAAGATGACTTTTTTTTTAGCTAGATAAGAACTAGAAATCATGGACAAATGTTAAAAGTAGTTAATTTTCAACTTGATTTTTAGTTTGGCGTTTGTTGGTGGTTTTTTTTAAAGTAAAAGCCCGTTGAGAAGGTCAGTCAGAATATGACCAGGTAAATACCACTTACTTTAGAGAGCCACATTGATTTCAAAAAATTGACCCAAAAAACCCACAAATCCAAACCAGTTTCTCCAATAATGGATTGATGGTGATGTTCATCTCATCATCCGTATGTCAGGACTTTTCACATCCTGATCAGGCAGCGACCTTTAACAGATGAATCGGCAAGCTAATTCTCCATTTGAGATCTCTTGATAACTGCTCGGATCTGTAAAATTGATGCATTTGGTTGCAACCCTCACTTTGGCAAGCTGCTTTTAAAACTGCAGTGGAGGCTAAAACCTGCTTTTTCTGTGCATAAGACAATAGTGCCATCTCGTGGGAAACACGCTGCTTTGTGCCTTATGGCGGGGAAAAAGAGCTTGGAACCTTTCTTCACACAAATACCTCCTCAAGACAAATAGATTTTTATTTTTCTTTAAGTTGGCTCCCTCCGGTTAGCACGTAGAATTCCATCTAAAATGCCCACTAACCTTTTGTGGGTAAGGTTCCGTAAGGATTCGCCTCTGCTCCAAGATGCTCTCCTACAAACCCCGGCCCCAGCGTCCTGTTTGGGTACAGCCCAGGAGGAGCAGGAGGGTCCCGCGGGCAGGAGGGAGAGCACCCAGCCCAGCTCCGGCTCTGCCCGCAGGCAGAGCAATGCTGCTCGGCGTCTGCCAGCAAGACCAGCCTCGCTGGGCAAGCACGTGCCACGAGTCCGCAGGTCTACTGTATGTGCAGAACATACACACACAGTTGCCAGTCACATCTCAACCCTGCTTCTCCTGTCGACATTTTTGGTCCATTTTATCTGATTTTGTGCCCCTCTACCTTTTTTGGCAGAGGTGAAACACAAACAGCACTTGACACACCGAAGAGCACTGGAAACCTTTTTACATTTAAAATATCATTCATCTTACAGAGGGAAAACAACGAGGATTCATCTGTTTCTTCCACGAGCAGTGGAAGAAGCATGGCAGGAACAAGGCCCTTTCTTCCAGAGAGCTCTGCCTGCATGGCTCCTTGGTGCAGAAGGGAACTGATTAACCCCAATTGGCTTCCTTTTACACAAAGCAGGGGTTAAACAAAAACCCTCTGCCTCCTTCAGATTCCAGCCTTTCCTGCAAGGCTTCTCCTCCTACCGCCACTCTGGTCCTCATCTGGGCCCTGGTCAACCTGCTTCTTGGTAAGCAAGTCAAGGTAAATGCCAGCACAGCTTTTTTTCCTAGATGCCTGTTAAAGGTTGTGAGTTCTGGAGCCACCAGATAGATATTAACCATTAACCAAAAAAGAATTAAATAGGATCCTGTATTCACAGCAAGTTTCCGTTTGCAGCCTGCAGTCAGTGCTTCAAGATGCTCAAGAATGAATCTCAGGCTGGTACTTCCATGATGCTCTTGGTTCAGCATGACCGACAAAGCCGAGCGTCAGGAAAAATGGTAAACTATTACCTTCATTTATCATTTGTATGCTTTTGCCAGTATTATAAAATTGGGATTTCTATTTTAAAATACCAGTATAATAAAATAAGAAGAAACCGTCACACCTACCAATTTTGTCTTCCCGTATGAGGCTCTGGACTGTTTCCCTGGACTGTTATGCATGTAGGGTAAGACAAACACACGCTCCCAAGCTTAAAATTCCTGAGGTGGACAATCTATCACAACTCTTGATAAATTGTGCTGGTATAGTTACAACAGTATCCACAAAACAGACAAGCTTACAGAGAAGAGATGTCGCCTTGAGGTTTGGCATCAGATGTCCATTTGCAATAACAGCAATTGAGATCTTGTTTAATTTGATTTAAGCTAAATTCAGAGCAGGTCAGGTGCTGTTGGTGTGAGATACAAAGAGCTTAGGCTTGGTGTTTTATTAATTCTCTAACAAAATAACCAATTTACAACACAGTTTTGAGGTACTATTTTAAAACACCCTGTTCATTCAGACTAATTGAAACAGACATATTCTTTAGAGTCCAGTTAGTCATTCCTGAAATTCCAGTCTGGGTGAGAAAAACATACAGTACTAAATGGTATTAATCACCTGAAAATGGTTAAATTCAAAATTTCATACGCATTTCATTGATTTTATAGCTGAAGACGCTGAAAACAGTACTTCATTCAAAGCACAAGCTCTTCGGGTTGAGCAATACACCATACGCTGACTGGAAATGAGAATACTAATTGCATTTCTATCTTAAAGGACTGGCACAGCTCTATCTGCGTCCAGTTTTAGTTGCGTAGATTCCTGCCCAAATCACAGCAGCATGTGGAAATAATCGAGCTTCCTTTTCTGAGCGAAGGTGTGAGGTTCAGGATAAAGCTGAAGGCAGCGACAGTGTGCCTGGGGGAGGACTTTGCGCTGAACCAGCGAATGCTTCACATGCCCTCACGTCAGCAACTCACCTCAGCCTGAATAGTAATGCTTCGCTTCCTTGTGGCGTGTAAAGTGCTTCCAAAGAATAAAACATTCCATCGCTGATCGACACATAAAACCATAAAGCACTGATAAAGGTTTGGGAAAAGAAAGTCTGTCTACGCAACGTGCACTACAAGCAGTATTACAACGTGAACAACTTACCCCAAAAGCAGTCATAAAGCTTATACCTAAGAAACAGAGGAAAAAAATGATAAAATAGCCCTTCAGATTTTCTGAATTTTACATTTGCGTCACAAGAGATTCTGATAAGTCTTGGTTGTAACTGCATATTCTAATATTTCCAAAACAATGAGTATAGAAATTTTATACAGTAAACTTTGTGTGATTTTTCTAAACTGCAACCTTTTGGCTTACTTTTTAATTAACACAGTACTTGAGAATCACACTTTACCAGAAAATAGACAAAACTTGAAAAAGACTTGTCACTTTTTTAAAACTGTTCATTTTTTATTAACTAAAATGACTCAGCCGTAAAAAGTGCAAAGTGTATAAAAGTCCATAGGGCAAAAGGGTTTCTGTGAATAGAGGATGATGCTTCCAAATAATAAACGTTTGTTTTGTCCATGCTGGTTTGGGGGCACATGTATCATCAACACAGAAGCAGGTTTTCACTGAAGGTCCTGAATGCAGTACACATAGGGAAGCGTCATATCTGCTTGTGATAAATTACATTCCTCTAATCTAGAATGCTAAATGCCAGCTACTGGAGTCAGTCGCCGAGGTGCGCTGGCCCCATCCGCAGCAGAGCGGCAGAGCTTGATGCACAGGGGGTCTCCTGAGGCAGGGAAAAGCCAGGGCGGTGGAGAGACCCACCAGGAGGCAGCAGCTCTGGTGGAAGATGCTGACAAGGTGTGGGCATTGACAGAGCCACAGCGGCTACCCCACACCGATAAAAACCGCCTGGGGACTAGAAGTGACCAGGAGCGCTGCAAGCAGAGTGTGGCACAGTCTGCGTGGCAGGGCATCATCGCTCTACCAGCTCAAAAGTTGAGCTCCATTGGTGGTCATCGCAGTCTCAGAAGGAGCAGAGCTACCGTATCCACCTGGCAGAAAGCCACGTCGTCTGCACTCACCGGAATGGATGTGGCAACCCAGACAGAGCTCCAGTGAAACCATGCGGGTCTTGGGCTGCCAGGGCTTGCCAGAGAATTTCCCTCGTAACGGAGGGCAGCTGTGAGAACAGCAGCGTGAGGTGTGACCAGGTGGACGATCAGCTCAGCTCAGTGACAGGGCTACGGGAGGTAGTAGAAAGGTTAAGGAGCATCAGGGAGTCCAACAAAGAGACAGACTGGTGGAATCATGCTCTGCCCTCCCTGAGACAGAAACAGGATCAGCCACCAGAAAAACCCCAACAAGATCAAGGGGATCCTGCAACCTCCCCCTGCCAGGCTATGACAGTAGCTTCAAGGAAAGAAGCGAATGGAGGCAAGTCCATGCCCAGGATGGATGGGGAACCCCCTCCTTGCCCAGCCCACCTTCCCAGGTGCCGCAACACATAGTCCAAGGGCCACCAGAAGAGACTTCAGGGCCTCGGGACGGTTGGTAAGGAAATCTGAACCACAGGGTATTTTCTCCTCTCTCCTTCCCGTTGTGGGCGGCAACATGGGAAGAAATAGATGGACACAGTCTATTCATACATGGCTCCGTGGCTGATGTCACCCACACAATTTTGGGGTTTTTGAGAATGGGGCGGCCTGCACAGCATGAGGCTTGCTGGCGTCAGATGGGATTCACCTTTCTGAAAGGGGGAACAGGGTCTTTGCTCACGAGTGAGCAGAGCTCATTGACAGAGCCTTAAACTAGGCTTGAAAGGGGAGGGGGACAATATCAGGCTTGCCTGTGACAAGCAGTGGGACAACACACCAAGGCAGAGGGTTGGGGTGCTAGTGCGGGCCCTCAGCCTGTTGCTCTGACACGTGCTGGGAACACTGGAGGACGCTTGAAGTCTTCCAGAGATGAGGGAATGGCTCCTGAGGTAATGGGGGGGAGCCAAAGGGGAGGAGTCAAGAGGGGGGGAGAAAAGAGGGGAACACCAGTGAATAGCTCAAAGGAATTAAGGTGTGTTCCTCTAAGAAAGTGACATGGCTGACAGACCAGCAAAAGTGCCTCGACACCAATGCCTGCAGCATGGGCAACAAACGGGAGAAGCTGGCAGCCACCGTGCTGCTGCAAAGCTGACACCTAGTTGCCATTACTCCGCGCTCACAGGTTCTCGTCGTGCTGGGGGACTTCCGCCACCCCGACAGCTGCTGGAAAAGCAGCCCGGCAAGCTGTAGGCAATCCAGGAGACTCCCAGAGCCGAGTTCCTTGAAGATAACTTCTTAAACCAGGTCACAGACAGCCCCACCAGAGGAGCGGCCATACTGGACCTGAAGGGCACCAATGCAAATGAGCTGCTAATGGGTGACATCAAGATTGGAGGCAGCCTGGGCTGCGGTGGTCGGGCGCTGGTGGAGTTCACAGTCCTGAGGGGTGTGGGCGTCAGGGGGAAGAGTAAAGTCAGGACCCTGAATCTCAGGAAAGCAAAATTCCAGCTCTTCAAAGAGCTGGTCAATAGGACCTTCCGGGACACTGATGAAAATCTAGTTCCTATGAAACTGATAGACATGGCACTTGCAGATTTGCATGAGGGACGTGTAAGTACAGGGAACATGGACTACAAATTCATACCAGTGCACACACGTGAGTTCAAAAGTTTTAAGCAAAGTCTTAACTGTCAGTAACGCTGAGTTTATTTAGAGAAAACAAATCCCTTCTGTCCACACTTCCACCCTTCCTTGCCCAGCAAGACTACAACGTGCTGCCTCCTGCTCTGCAGGTCATGGGCAACCCATTTCAGAACGGCCTCGAACACGGCCTCTTCTTTCACAGGGAGCTCATCCTTCTCCAGCAGGCATTCCAGCTCATTGAAGGAGAGCGCCAGAAACTCTGTGGACACCCTGGTCACCTCCTCGAAGTGATGCAGGATGAACTCGTGGGCTGCTTCTCGCAGGTCAGGACAGTAGTGGTAGCCTGTGAATCTCCAGATGCCGATGCAATTTTCCAAGCACATCTGGGATTTTAAAAACTCGCAGCACAGTCTGACGATGTCCAGGACGTTGAACTGGTCTGCCGCGATTAGCAAACATTCAACGTTGTCATCCGTGAGCGGCACTGTCCCGGTGTAGGCGTATTCCATGAGGAGCCTCATCATTTCAGAGGAAGTGCCGGGGATTTGATAGACCTTCCTCTCGGCATTGCTCCAGCTGCTGGAGAACAAAGCCCTGAAAAAAACAAAGCAGTGCTGGGGAAGAAAGCGGCCTTGCTGTGTGAAACCCTGACCCCATTATCCCCTGTGCCTCCTTCCCCGGGCACCAATTTGGGCACTAGCAGTAGCCATGCTGGGAGGCCATGGAGTTTTATGAAGGAATGTTTTACTAGCCGGTTGTCTTAACAAGGAGCCACAGGGCGAGCGGGCACCTTGCTTCAAAGAGAAGAGCAGAGAATAACGGTGTGTGGGGAAGGAAAACCTGCCGCCTGGCAGCAGAGCAGCCAGGCTGGCCACGCTCTCAGCCCTGCACCGTATCTGGGGCTTTGCCAGACCCCACTTCCAGCGCTGCTGTTCGATCTTAGCTTGTGGATGAATTTTGGTGTCCGGGGAGGTACCAGCACTAGGGGGAACTGCTGGAGGAGAGTTGGAGTGCCGAGGGAAGCGCTGGAGATACGCGAAGGCACAGCGTGGCACAGAGCAGGAAATACTGTTTGGCCCCATCCCCTCCTCCTTCAAGCACTCACCTGAAGTACGGACTGCAGCTAGAGAGGATCATCTTGTGAGCAATGAATTCAATGCCGTCCACGCTGATGATCCCATTGCCCAGCTTCCCTTCTGGGCAAAGCCCGTGGAAGGCGGTGCAAGCCACAGCGCTCATCTTCCTCTCCCTGGGTGAGGAGGAGTATGTGGTGCGAGCCAAGCTGTCCCCCACCTCGACGCCTGAGGCACTGGGAGATGCTTCTCTCTGGGGTGCTTACAGCACTTAGTCCTTGCCCTCCCTCCAACGTCATAGTGGAACCCCTGCCTGTTCGGTGGCTCTGGAATGTGCCCCATAATGACATCACAGGCGTGGGGGGGAACAGGACCGGCCATGAGCCCCTCCACAGCCCCTCTGTGGGGCCGAGGTCTGGGTCCCCGTGGTCCATGTTGCCGTGGGGCGGAGCCGTGGGGTCGCTGGGCTCTGTGGACTTCCACACAGGAGAGGAAAGAAAAGATGGACACAGCACTAGGCACCGTCTATAAAAGACTCCAAGCTTTTAAAAGAAAGCAAAGAAGGGGAAAGAGACATTTGGGAAACAGGAAAACAGACAGAGAAAGCAAGCCTTCGAAACAAGTAGCAGCGTATACTGCTCATTGTAACACTTTATTGCCATGACCATCTACCCTAGCTAGAAAAGAAAAATTCTTGCCAGCCTCGCGTTGGAAGCTTGGTACCTGAAAAACACTTGTGTTTAACAGAAGCTCTCTCAAGAGCTAGCAGTTTGAAGCAGCCACGTTACCAGGTTCAAGGCCCACATCTCCTCAGAGCACAAGTCAGTTTTGCAAAGCCAGCCAGAAAGCTGAATGGAACCTAAAATGCAAACCGCCTCTTTCCACCAATGCCAGTAAAAACACCACAAATACAGCAGTATTGGAAGTTTTGTTGGAAATGCAGGAACTGCAACAAAATCCTAATCGTCTTCCCATTTAGTATTTGATTTTCAATCCCATACAATAAGAAAAAATGCAACGCCATTGGCAGTCTCCATAAAAGACACAATTCTAGCAGATAGGACCACATAGGAAGATATGTAGAGCTCAATACAACTTGGGGGGGTTCCCATGGGTCCTTTGGGATTCCCTATGAGGGATATTGAGGGTTTTTTGGGTCCTGTGGGTGGGATTTATAGAATCATAGAAAGGTTCGGGTTGGAAGTAACCCTGAAGATCAACTAGTTAAAACCCCCTGCCCTAGGCAGGGACACCTCCCACTAGTGGCTACCCTGTTTTCACAGGTTACCCCAGGGAATCCGTTACCCCTTGTCCTATCATTACCCTCCCTGATGAAGACGGCCTCCCCAACCTTCCTGTCGGCCCCCTTTATGGACTGGAAGACTGCTATAAGGTCTCCTCCGTGATTCTCTTCTCCAGGCTGAACAACGCCAACTCTCTCAGCCTGTCTGAATTACTTTTTCTATTAAATTTGTTTCTCTTTCAGCCCTCCTGTTTCCGTGATTTTTTCCCCATTCCCTTTCCCAGGTGGGGGGGGGGACATCGGGTGATGGACTCCTTGTCTAAACGACAAGAAAATGGGGGATGTGCAGAGCTGGCCTGCTCCAACATCTGCTCCAGCAGGCTCGCCTAGAGCAGGTTGCCCAGGACCACGTCCTGCTGAGGCTCGGCTCTCTCCTAGGAGCTGCGCCATGCGCTCAGAGCCAGGGCAAGACGTAGCCAGGGCTCGGTGGCCAGCAAGGGCTAAAAGTCCTTACGCAGCCACCGTCCCCTGCGGCTTGCTGTCCCCTGCGGCCAGCCGTCCTCCTGGCACACTGTTTGTGGGGCAGTTTCCTCAGCCCCCGCCAGCTCATGGCAATGCCAGGCATTCCCTTCCACGCTGGGCACCGTAAATGCCTCAGCTCACCCAAAAAGCTTTGGAAGCGGCTCCAAGAGCAGCCGGAGTGCTGAGGCTCTCAGGCATGCTAGTGGGATAGTGGGGATGCCCGCAGCGTGATGGAGGAGGAAGGGGGAGCCCTCTCCCCCTTGGGAGGGAACGATTTTGCTCACAGGCTGGTGTGGCTGAAGCCTGGCCGGCAGCTCAGCACCACACAGCCGCTCCCTCGCTCCTGCGCAGTGGGGTGCAGGGGGAGCGTCGGAAGGGGGAAAGGGAGAAAACTGGTGGGTTAGAAACCAGGAGAGTGGAAAAGAAAGCCCAAGGAAAACAAGGGATGCAAAAGAAAGCACTTGCTGACCAGCAAGCCAGCGATGCCCAGCCAGGCCCCGAGCAAGGGTAGCGCCCGCCAACCTTTGCCCGCCCCCCACCCCACCCAGTGGTAGGGTGTGGGATATCCCTTTGGGCGGTAGGGGTCAGATGTCCCCGCTCTGTCCCCTCCCAGCCTCTTGGGCACCCCCAGCACACTCGCTGGCTTGCAGTCTGAGGAGCAGAAAAGCCCTCGGTGCCGCGCAAGCACTGCAAGAACTAGCGCACCCCGGGGCTCTCCGGGCTCTTTTCCGCACAGCTGCAAAACAGAGCCCCGCACGAGCTGCTGGGAAGAATTCTCATCATTAAGCTCGAGAGACGCTCAAGGTTCATGACTTGTTTGGCACCCTTTTAGAACCCTCCCGGCCTTCACTCGCCTATGGCAGCGCTTGAGGCTGCTCTCGGTTCTGCCAGTCCCCCTGGGGCAGGAGGGTCCCAGCCAGACCAGCCTCCAGACGTGCCAGGCCCCGCAGACCTGGGCAAAAGGCCCGAGCAGAGAAGAGTTTCCCTTGGGGCGAGAGGATGTGTTGGGCTCAGCTGGCAGAGGAGAAGCTCAGGCAACACTTCAGCAAATGGCAGATGCCCAAGTCCCTGCTGAGGTCTTCTGCTGGGATGCCCACAGAAAGCAGGATGGGTGACCTTGGGCGGTCCATCACGGCTGCCACCAGTGCTGAGCCGGCACGGGAAGGTGTCCCCTACAGGCTCTCGGGCCGGGCATCGTGGAAGCAGCTGCCAGGTCTTTTGGCCCACATGGACATTTCCTGATTTCTGGGTGTCCCTGTTCCAGGTTTCACTGCGTTGACCGAGAAACTCGTCCAGAGGAGCGGCACGGACAGAGGTACTGATGAGCTGGTGCAAACGCTCAATGAGTACCTGTGTGATGTTTTGGAAGGTAAGAGCTGTGATGCAGGACTGTGTGACATCAGGGCGTGATGGTGGAGGGTGGAGGCAGCCAGGTCCTGCCTCCTTGGAAGGGCTGGGGCTTTCTGTGAAGAACAACAAGGGCAGAGAGGGTCTGCTGGCAGGTCAGCACCAGCGCGGGTCCTTTCTGCGCCCCGCTGCGGACGAGGAGCCACCCGCTTTCTCAGCAGCCACCTCGGTGCCTCTGGCATGAACAGCCGGCTCAGTGCTGCGTCAGGGCCCAGAGCAGGCTGAGGGCATCCAGCAAGTGCCAGCGCACCAGAGACGTGAGGATGCTGGCTCTGACACGTGCATGTGCGTTTGTGCGACCCTCACGAGCC
This sequence comes from Larus michahellis, assembly GCF_964199755.1. Lineage (NCBI taxonomy): Eukaryota > Metazoa > Chordata > Aves > Charadriiformes > Laridae > Larus > Larus michahellis. Next base: position 1,011,561 of record NW_027436445.1, on the reverse strand, counting down.
CCTTTCCACAGGGAAGATCTTGGCCCTTCCGAGCTGACCATGAGCACATTGTGGGCTCCCCTTTGGCAGCACTGTTAGAGCAAAGCAAGAGAGTCCTCGCAGACAATGAAGGGTCTGGAGCATCTGTCCTGTGAGGAAAGGCTGAGAGAGCTGGGCCTGGTTCACCTGGAGAAGAGAAGGCTTGTGGGGGGACCTTAGAAACGTGCCTACAACCTGAAGAGAGGGTGCAAAGAGGACAGAGCCAGGTTCTTCCCAGTGGTGCCCAGTGTCAGGACCAGAGGCCACGCCACGGGCACGCACTGAAAAACAGGAGGTTCCCTCTGTGTGTCAGGAAACACTTATTGACTGTGAGGGTGACTGAGCACTGGCAGAGTGTTGCGTGAAAAGGGGCCAAGCGGTTTTGGCAAAAGATGAACCCCCTTGCGTTCTAACACTCCTCACCGAGGTGGGAGGCCAGGTGCAGCTGGGTTTAAATTCTGAGTGATGCCCAATTCAGCACTATCAGTCCAATCGCGTTTAATATGTATTAAACTGTCATGATTTGGATACACTAATAGTGGACTGCACCTTCAGTCTAGTCATGCTCATGAACTAGCACAGCCTCTCTCAAGTTTTTGGTCGTGTTCAGTGAGAAAGCGAAATGACTAGCTACTTAAACAGTGAAGTTTATTTAAACAACAGATATACAGGTTCTTTAGGATTGCCGGTGATAAATACACTGTCTGCAAAGCACGTGCAAATAAAGATATTGTTAAGTATACAAAACGCGCGACAAAATTATAAATGATACAGCCTGGCTATAAATGTAGGGTAGAGATTCTCTAGAGAAATTTCTAAGTCCCCGAGAAAGCACTCGGTGTAATCGGAGTCTTACCCAAAGGCGTCCCTATGCGGGGGAAGAAAGGCTCAGCCCATCGACTGATCCCGGAAATCAGCGATGGAATTCTTCGTGATGGTGTCTTCCCTGACATCCCCTCTCTCTTGGGCTACTTTATACTATTTTTTGTCTTCAAGGTGGAGTTTGAGTGACTTTAGTCATACGTACTTTTATTATGATTAATGTACTCAAGGAGGAGTGTTCACACCTCGGGGGCAGATAGCCTCCGGGATGGAGGTGTGTTTTGGTACATTGTGGTGAGCAAAGTTCGCACAAAGGACAGCATTTCATCAACATTTGACGAAATGTTGGCTTGGGTAGTGTGTAGGCCGCTTATCTGTTCCGTAGTACCATCTCGTCCCCATATCTGCTATTCGTCAAAAGGGAAGGCCACGGAACATGCTTGTTCCATTCCATCCCTCGTGTAGTTTCACAAACAACCTTGTACAGGGAATCACAGATGTTGCATTCTTCGTGTGCTAGCTGCGGCTGTATTCTACCTCAAAAGCCTCTTGATTTTATGACTTTCCTTAATGTGTGAACAATGCTGTATTTTTGTATTCTTGGCCAATTTAGTAATTATTCCACACAGAGGTTGCCCAGGGAGGTTGTGGACTCTCCCTCCTTAGAGCTATTCTGAAACCATCAGCCACCGTCCTGGGCAGCTGGCTCTGTGCAGCCCGGGTTGAGCAGTGGGGTTGGACCAGATGGACCCCAGAGGTCCCTTCCAGCCTCCACCTTTCTGAGGTTTGGTGGCATCTGGAGGCCCTGCCTCCCTGTCTGCTGTGCGGGTACCAGGGCTGTGGCCACCGTGAGCCTGGGAGAGAGGCCAGAGCGATGTTTTCCTGAGCTGTGCCCCACGGTGCACCCTTGCCCCGGTGCTCCTCCCCAGGCAGAGGGTCTTGCTCTGTGGCTTCTGGAAGAAGGTGTCCACATGACTCTTCCTTTTCTTCCCTCTGTACGCAGAGTTCCTGATTTTTGGAGGAGACATCTTGAAGTTTGCTGGTAGGTTCTTGGGACTACAGTGGCGGCCATTTGCTCTGCTCTCCTTCTCAAGAGGCTCTGCGCAGCGCCTTGAGCCAGCTCTTTGGCCAGGCACGCACCCCTCCAGCAGTGCCCTCTCTCCAGTGCTGCAGCTGCAGAGGAGCGCTTGGGGCAGGTGGTGCCACTGCTGCTGGCCGGCTGCTGCTGTGGCTTGCCCGGGAGAGGAGAGGTGTCCCGGTGCCCAGAACGTGGTCCTCCAGGATGATGGCCTCCCACAAGCCCATCTTCCTCCACACGGCGGCTGGTTTCTGCTGTCCCTGCTGCTGAGCGTAGGTCAGGGAGAGTCAGGTCTCGACAGAGCCTTTACCTTCCCTCCCTTTCCCCAGGAGATGCTGTGCTGCTGCTGTGGAGAACACCACCCCAGGAGGTGGCCAGGACCATCAGCCTGGTGCTGCACTGTAGCCGGCAGATCCAGAAGAAGTATGGAAGGTGTGACACGGATGTAGGGCAGAAGGTCCAGCTGAAGATAGGTACGGGCGCTGTGCCAGACGCAGATGTGTGGCACTCTCCCGTGCCACAGGCTGCTTCTGGTTTGCTGGGCTTCTGGGGCAGGCAGCTGGGGATGACACCCAGCATTCTCAACACATTCTCAGTGTCGACTTGGTTTGTCTATTTCTAGACGCACATTTCAGGGACTCGTGTCAGCATCTCCCCGAGGAGGAGGGAGGATGTTCTGCCCCTCCGTAATGCCCTGTCGTGGTTTAGCCTCAGATGGCAACAAAGAACCACGTGCCGCTCGCACGTGCCTTCCTAACACAGGAAGGATCGTAAGAAAAGGCAAGACTCTTGGGTTGGGACAAAGGCAGTTTAACAGAACAGCAAAGGGAACAGGCAAACAACAACACGGACAGGGGAATATACAAACGCGATTACGGAACCGCCGCTTCCCGCCGCTCGCCGACCGGCCGGACCCGGGACGCCCCAGCCCGCTTTTAAGCAGCAACTTCCTGCCCCCTCCCCCGGCAGCTCAGGGTGGGCGTGGCTCACATGGCATGGAATACCAGGAAAAGTTAACCCTATCCCCACCGGAACCAGGACATGCCCATCTCCCCACTGGGCTTCAGATGAGCTTCTGAACATCCGAGATGCTGGGGGCTGTAGAGTTCCAAATGTTCCCTGTGTCAGTTCTGCTTCTCCTTCTCCCCAGGGATCTCTGCAGGGCCCATGAGCCTCCTGATTTTCGGAGATGAGAGCTGGCAACACTTCTGCATTTTTGGCCTATGCCTGGCTGAAGTTCGTGATGCCGAACAGGTTGCGGGTGCAGGTGAAATTGTCCTCTCGGCAACCTGCTGGGAGCTCTGTGAGCAGCACCGGCTGAGGACCAAGTGTCTTGCAGGTGCAAGACCTGTGCAGGCAGGTGGATGGGATGGCCTCGAGAGCCATTCTGAGGGCCTGGGCCTGGCCATGAAGGAGGGAGGTGTCGGAAAGCTGAGGGGATGAATGTGGAGAGAGTTGTAGGTGGGAAAGCGGGCAGGCAGCTGAAGCTCTTGTCCTCCCATCTCAGGGGTAACCATGGGCTGGGCTTGCTTGCTTTGATGGGTCGGGAGGCATTGGGAGGGTTTGAGCCCCGGCAGCAATGTCCTCTGTGGGCCATGGAGCTGTGGTTGCTTGGAGATGGGCATGCTTGGAGAATGGCTGCCCAGCTCCGGTGCTTCTGAGGAAGCACTGCTGTCCCATCCAGCCAGGTGGGCTCCTTCTCCCCTTCTCTGGGCAGTGATGGTGGAGGGCAGGCTCTTTCCCCTGGGACTCCTGGGGAGGCCAGTGGCAGTGCTTTCATTCTGTGTGTCTTCAGGTGACGGGCATGGATCCGATGCCTTGTTCCAAATGCCAAAAGACGCCTTTACGCAAGCTTGTACAAGACCCAGTGAGCCACCGCTCAAAAAGGGAAGGTGAGTGCCCACTTCCCCTTGCTCTGTGATTGTCCCGAAAGGTGGGGCTTTGCTGTTTCAGGGGCCAGAGAGGAACCACCTCCTCCCTCTTCCCTCTGTCCGTTAGCACTCATGCTGTTGGGCCTCCCAGGGCAGCGGCTGCTGCCGCCTCCTCCTTCCAGGGGAGAGCTCTGCCCTCAGCATCTGGAGGTGGCAACATGAGCAAGCGCAGAAGACTCTTTCTCCCTCGATTCCAGGGCCAGGCCCTGCTTTGCAACAGCTTGTAGTCCCGTCTGCACAGCGACTACCTGCATTTTCTCTCCTCAGGTGCCATGAGGCCTGCACTTCTCTTGCCCAGTGACCTGAACGCCGAGGATGTGCTTAGGAAGTACATACCAGTCGCTGCTCTCGGGAAGGCACGGCAAGGTCACCACTGCTGGGGACTGCATTTTTGGAGGGCAGAAGAAGTGGTGCCTTGCAGAGATGGAGTTCTCACAGGAACAGACCAATCAAAGAAAATGCACCCTGAGACAACAACGCGGGGAAACTGAGCCCAGGGGTACTGGCGCTGCACCATTGTCTGCGTTGTCCTCAGAGAGACATGGGTGGCAGGAGGAGGACTCCTGTCTCTCTGTCTTTTCCATGGCCATGGTTCTAGATGTGCTGTGGACACGACGGTGGATTAAAGGGGAGATTCCCCTGAAGTCCCTGGAGCATCCCTGGGGTCTCCCCTCATGTCCGGACCGGTCCCCAGATGGCGTGTTAATGGAGCAGCCTTCTTTCCTTTGTCATTTGTGTTCTGACTCGGCGTCTGCCTGCCGCAGGCTGGGCGGCCTGCCCGCCCTTTGCACTGAGAGGAGGATTTGTCCCTTCCTCTGCTAGTGCCCGCTATCGCCAGCACGCCTGCTCTCCCTCGGTACTGGTGTGGGCAGTAAGAGCCCGGGAGAGCAGGCTGGTGAAGCCATCGTGCTCTTGTCTTCCAGCTCGATGCAGGACTGCCCATGGACCTCCTCTCTGAGCTACAGCCAGTCACCTGCATCTTTGTCCAGCTGCAGCTTGCTGCAGATACCAGCACGGAGCATCTCAGCACCATCCTCAAGGAGGCCATCAGGATGATGCTAGAAATCCTCTCTCCTCACAAGGGTCACATCAACAAAGTCCTCCTGTGTGATAAAGTGAGCGAGGGGGAACAGTCGCCTCCCCCAGCGCCAGAGGGCGGGCAGTGAGCACGAGGGAGAGACTCCCTCTTGGGCGCTGTAGCAACACGTTCCACATCCGTCCTGGGCAGGGCTGCACGTTCCTCTGCGTGCTGGGACTCCTTGGAAACAAGCTGCCCTGCGAGAGCCTTCACACCTTGCAGAGCGCTCTGGAGATCTTCAACTCGTGCTCCGCCATGCTCGAGGAAACAGAGTGAGTGTGTGGTGGGGGTCGGCGGGGTGCGTGCTGCCTGGGATGGCGCAAGGGGGCTTCCCAGAAAAAGATGTGCCTTCTAGTTTGCCCTCCCTTGTCCTTGGCAGGAAGGAGGCAGTGCCCTGAGAAGGTGGCAGGCAACCCCTGGGCTCAGCCCACGGCAGACAGATGGAGTCCCTCCAAGCACGCTCTGCTGGCCACTGTGCTGGAAAGAGCCCTCGTGAGGGCCAGAGGCCCCTGTGGCTAGAGGCAGGCCCTTCTGGGCCACTGGCCCATGAACGGGGATGGGGCCCAGCCACCTGATCCCAAGTGGCTGTCATCGCCAGGCGGTGACATGGCGGGCGCCTTCTTCTCTCTGTCTTTGTTCACGAGAGGGCTGTGGCCCTGCACGTGCTCTGCCCCTGCCCCTTGTCCCTTGCAACCTGCAGGTGTTGCACCCCTGAGCTCTCCACGTCCCCGAGACCCACGCTGGCAGGGCAGGACAGCTGGTGGCCCAGGCTGGCACCGAGGGGAGGTGTGGGAAGGGATGAAGCCGAGTGGGCAGGACTGCACCTGGGGCGCTGCTCAAGCCCTGCTGTTTCTCTGTGTGCCAGGACGATGTCTGTGGCAGTTACCAGAGGGATGATGTTCTGTGGAGTCACTGGCCACCCGCTGAGACACGAATACACAGGTATTGGCCTGGAAGGGTGCCGCGGGGCTGGTGGCGCAGGCCACACCAACGCGTGCTCTCTCTCTGTAATGCGTGCCTTCTCTTTGGCGGTCCTTGGCCAGAAGGTGAACTTGGCTGCCCGGATGATGGTGCACTGCCCTGGGCTGGTGTCCTGTGATGCAGTGACCTACGCCGCCTCTCGGCTGCCCACTTCCTACTTCAAGGAGCTGCTGGAGAGAGAGATGAAAGTCCTCAGCCAGCCTGGCCCTGTCTATCAATACATGGGGGTCACCAAGGAGAGGTGAGTGTCCTCTGAGACAGTCGGAAGCCCTGGCGCTTTTTGCCCCTCTCCGCTGCTGTCTCCAGCTGCTGAGAGAGCAGGAGTGAAACCACAGGGATGGGGAAGGTTTGTCTGTCTTGGTAGACACAACCTGGCCTTGTGGGCTCGGTCTAAAGGGCTTTGGGCTGTGCTTTTTGTGCTGTGCTTGCTCCACCACGTGCCCTGGGAATGCTGACCCAAGGAGACTTTTGTCCCAGCTGCTCTGAGCAGGAAGCTTTGGGCATGTCTGGTCCCCATGGGGAAACATGGACCATCGGGACACTCTTCCTCAGGTCTTCCTGCAGAAATCTCAGCTCTTCTTCTGGGACAGGATTTGACCTTCCCTTCAGAGGGTGGTTTGAAGGTTATCATTGCCGTCTCTTTGAAACTGTGGGAAGACTTGAGCCAAAGGTGCCAGTTGCTTGGCATCCCAACCCCTTCAGGGACACAAGTCCTCCTTTCAAAGACACTTTGTGTTCTTGGCCAACATGGTAAAGCTGTCTTTTAGCCAACAGCACGCCCTGGCTTCTTTCACTTGTCTTCTCCGATTTCTCTGGGTTTGGCCTCTGGGGATGGACTCTTGATATCTTCTTCTGTCCCACTGTCACCGTTGGGCTTCTTTACGCTTGAAGCTGTGGTAGTGTGTCAGCTTAAACTTTGGCTGGGAAAGTGTGCAGGGGATAACACCCTGCTCCAAAGAAAAGCCGGTACCCGAGGAGCACCTCCTTCCCTGCCACGCCAGGCTGCTTCTCTAGGTCCCCTGGCTTCTCACCAGATCATTGACTTGTGTTGTCGTTTCCCCTGCTTCTAGCATCTTTGGCATGGGTCTTACCAAGAAGAGGTGGGAGTACATCCCCTTGCTGGGTAGGTGGAGAATGCCTCGCTTTTTTGAAGCCCAGGTTCTTCCCCTTGGTAAGTTTTAGTGCCTTGCTGTGAAGGAAGAGGCTTTTACCAGGGATGGTGTTGCCTGCAGCAGCCCTAAGGAAGCGTCACCTGTCTTGGTCTCTGCTTGCTTGATATTTTTGGGGTGGAAATCGAGGTAGGGTGCCTGCTGCTCCCTGTCGTCTTCCAGACCTGGTAGGAAGGTTCCTTTCAACTGTGGAGCTGCTCACAGCCTGGGGGCTAAACTGATCCCTGTCTTTGGGGTCAGGAAAGAGATTTCCTTCTGCCAAACCAATGGAGAGTTTTGCTCCTCCTTGTACTCCTCAGAGTTCCTTTCTTGGCAGCATCTGCGCAAAGACATGGGAATGTCAGGACGCAGGGGATGCCTGTATTCGCTCGGTGTCTTGCCGAATGTTTTGGGCCCTGTTGTGGGTTAACCCCGCTTGGCAGCTCAGCCCCACAGAGCCGCTCACTCCCCACAGTGGGACGGGGAAGAGAATCGGAAGGGTTAAAGTGAGAACACTGTTGTGATGAGATACAGACAGCTTAATAGGGAAAGCAAAAGCTGTGCACACACGCAAAGCAAAATCAGGCATTCATTCACTGCTTCCCATGGGCGGGCAGGCGTCTCGCCATTTCCAGGAAAGCAAGGCTTCATCACGTGTGACAGTGACTTGGGAAGACAAATGCCATCACTCCGAACGTCCCCCCCTTCCTCCTTTCCCCCGGATTTTCTTGCTGAGCACGGCGTCATATGGTCTGGAATAGGCCTTTGGGCAGTTGGGGTCGGCTGTCGCGGCTGTGCCCCCTCCCAGCTTCTTGTGCACCCCCAGACTGTTTGCCAGCGGGGCGGTGTGAGCCACGGAAAAGGCCTCGACGCTGCGCAGGTGCTCTTCAGCCATAACTAAAGCATCGTTGTGTTATCAACAGCAATGTTTGGTCACAAATCCAAAACATAGACCTGTACGAGCTATTGCTGAAGAAAATTATCTCTAGCCCAGCCCAAACCAGTACGGTCCTGATGACACTGCCTTAGCTACTGGGAGGTGCTGTGGGGCTCATGGCACAGCGAGGAGATGCTTTGAGTCTGTTTGGGACGCAGCTGCCTGAACCAGCTGCAGTCCTCCCTTCCAGCCTTGTGCTGGATCTCTGCGGGGAGTCGCGTGGGGCCAGCGGAATCTCTGTGCCTGTGGGATAGGGGAGAGGGCGAGGGGGCTGCACTGTGGGGCAGGGGGCCAGGTGGCCCTGCGACCACTCTGAGGAAGGCAGAGGTGCCCAAGCATGGATGAGCGGGTGGGAAGGAGGCCTGGGTGCCAGCAGGCTGGCCAATGTGGTAGCGGGGAGGGAAGCTGCAGTGGAGGGTGCCCGCAAAAAGGACGGCTCTTTGCTTTTCAGCATGCTCCCAGCAGCTCGTTTTCTGGTTTGTCTTCGCAGGTCGGAAGCAGGAGACTGACCTCTTTGTCAGCTGCTCGAATGCCTACAGGGATTCAGGCCAAAGGAACATCCTGGCGTTTGAGGACACGATGGGCTCCGGAAAGAGCCACTTACTTGCTGAACTGGCCTCTTTAGGCCAGGATGCTGGCCACAGATACAAGTTTTCCACCTGTAGCTTTGGGACGCTGCCCCTGCCCATCCCCTGACAGCCGTGGAACGCTCCAGCCCCTCTGTCAGGGCGCCTGGCCCTTGGACTGCAGCCTCCCGACAGAGCCTCCTGGAGACACTGCCTGGGAGCACCTGCGTGCTCCGCTCCCGCCTCTGCCTCTTTGGGGAGTTGGAGGTGGCTTCTGGAGCCACGGCCTTTCCTCCTTCACCCCTGGGTCAGGCGCAGATAGAATGAAAGAGCCCAAGCTCAGTGCTTTTCATCCCACTCCAGACCCAAGAGACAGCAGGGCTGCCTGTCTTGGAAGCCCTGCTCACCCTCGGCCTGTTTCCCAGAAGGAGCACGGGGGCCTGTGCTCTGGCAGGCGGACCGATAAGGTCTGGAGCCCAAAGGCAAAGCTTCCGAGCAGGAAAGTGGCTGGAGAGAGACTTCATAACATTCCCTCAAGAGACGGAGGCTAAATCTCGTCCCCTGGAAGACAGTTGAGAATCCACTGGATTCCCCTCAGAGCAACCTGCTTTTTTTTCAGACCCTTACAGGAGATTTTGGCATATTTGTCATCGACAATGCCCATTTCATCGATCCTGACTCCTGGTTCATCATATTACCCGTGCTCCAAAAAGTCTCCCTCTTCACAGTCATGAGCTTAGCCCCGGGCTACGAGATAACAGAGAGCTTTTGCAAAGCCGCAGCAGACAACGCCGCGTCCTAGAAAATCACTTATCTTCATCTGGACAAGCTGAAAGCTTCAGCTGTGATGCAGAAAGTCTGCAAGGACCTCGGAGTGGTCAGCATCCCCAGGGATCTGGTGAGGTAAGTTGGAGGCAGGGGAGCTCTTCCTGAGGGCCTGAACCTCTGCTGACCGTGGTAGGGAATCAGGCCCCCAGGCAAGGGAGCGCAGGGCCACTAGAAGCATCCCGGACTCTAGCGAGTGCCAGGCGTGGGCGGCTTGTTATGCCTCACCCTGGTGGGTGTGCGCTGAGAGCGGGCAACTCCCGAGACACCCAGCCTGGGAGGTGTCAGCCTTGGCTGCCGCACAGGGAGGAAGGGAGGAAGAGTCCTGAGCCCAGCCGTGTCGGGGTGTGAACAGAAAAGGCCTTGGTCTGGGTGGCTGGGCTGTGGGGGAGATTCCCCGGGGCAGCGGTCCATCCGTTCCAGGCTCCTGAGGAGAAGAAAGGCAGGGGCTCGCTGCTCTGCGCTTTGGGCATTGTCCGCAATTCTTTTCCCATGGACTTCAGCAAAGGCTGGAGGTTCAGAGGGCACAAAAGCCCAAAGCAGCGGGAGGACGATCCCTTTCCAAAGTGAGGTGTAGCTGTGATGAAGGTGCTGGCTACCCTGGTATGCCTGAGTGACTGGCCGCCCACCTGAACTGTGTTTCACCTTACTTTCCTTGTGCTGGTCCCCGACGGGTCTGCTCCTGTGCAGATTCCTGATCCGAACCAGCTCAGGGATCCCATATTACTGCGAGGAGCTGCTGCGCTGCCTTCGTGCCAACAGCATGCTCCAGTTCTGCACCCGGAGGCAGTCTGGAAAAGCAAAGGACAACTGGGAGAGCCTGATCAGTAAGCACCTTGGCTGCGACTAGTGAGTTGCTGTGGCGCGTTCTCCACAGCAGAGTCTTGCCCCGTTGTTCCCCCATGGCTCTGGGCAGGGTCAGATCTTGGTCTGGCGGAGGTGTGGGCTCCTGCGCGCCTTGCTGTTGGGGCAGCCAAAGCAGGGGCAGTGAGTTCTGGTGGTTCGGAGGGACCTACATTCTTGGGGCGGGGGTTGCGGGGCTAAAACACGGGGGAAATCATTCCGAAGCACATGTGTTTGTGGTGTTTCTTAGGCATTCCAATTGGCATGTAGTTTAACTTGGCCAAAGGCTAGCTCACTTGAGAACAAACCCCAGCTTGAGGTGAGGGATGAGCTCGGGAAACTTGAATCCCAAACCATAAATCCCTACAAGGGTGCCGGTAGTGGAAGAAAACGGTGGTGATGCCATCCGAGAGAGCAATGCCAGCCAGAGTGCCGCGGCCTGGGGAAGAGCCAGGACTGAGGCCACATCTTGCGTGAGCACCAGCAGTTTCCCTGGCTGTGGAGGCGGCGCTGTCGGAGGCAGCAATGCTGCTGCTTTCTGCCCCGGGGCATTCTGTCGGCCCCTGGGGAGTCGGGAAGCTTTGACGGAAGGACTGTGTGGGAAAGCTGGTGTGAAGGCAGAACATCTTTGGGAGGGCTATGCCAAGAAATGCTTGCGGTGGGAACTGTTTTGCTCTGCTTCATGACCACCACGTTCAGGACAGGCACTGGACCATGTCAGAGGGGACTTGTCCCATCCCAAGTGAATCGTGAAGCGCCCGCGAGCTGTGAGTCGCTTTGCAAACTGCCTTATCAGTGCTCTCTTGCTCCGCCCAGCATCAGCAGTCGAGGCTTCATCCCTCGCAGCAACTTGGAGCTCCGAGGTGGGGAATGACGGCAGGGTCTGCCTCCTCAGGCCAGGCGTGACCCTGGAGAACACCGCGCTGCCCGTCCCCTTGAAAGGTGAGGGGCCGAGCACTGCTCTGCCAGCCGGCGGCTGTGCTGGGGCCCCTTCCCGGGGCAGGGTCTGGAGGGAGGCCGGGCATCCATGTGCTGCAGAGTCACCCTCTGTGGAATAATTACTAAATTGGCTAAAAATACAAAATACAGCATTGTTCACACGTTAAGGAAAAATATAAAATCAAGAGGCTTCTGAGGTAGAAAATAGCTGCAGCTGGCGTGAAGAATACAACATCTGTGGTTCCCTGATAAGGATGCGTGTGAAGCTACATGAGGTACGGGGTGGGATGCCATTATTCTGCGGCTTTGCCTTATGATGTATGGCAGATATGGGAATGGGATGATAGTGTGAAAGAGATAAGCTGCTGTTGGAGGATTTTTAGTGCAAAGGGGTCATCCTGTGAACACTCCAAGCACCAAAGAATTGCTAACAACTATGTAGGCTTTGTAAGTTTGAAGGATATGCAAAAACATTGTAGGGATGTTAGAAATGCTGAGACAAACAAGATATGAGAAAGTGTGCTGAACTCAGCGTGCGAAATGCAGAACTTCACCCAGGATATCGGAGGGGTGATTGTTCGCGTGGACAGATGCTTTAAGCCAATTATAATGTGTTGCTTACCGCATGCACAGCTCATGCAGCCAATCGGCAAATTGCCGGCGCGTGATGCGGAACCGGAACGTCTGTAATAACTGAGCTATCTGTGCAATAAAGTGGCATTAACCTGATCATATTGGTCGTTGTGTTATTGTCCGAGCCTTCCGCGTCAACAAGCTGCCAATTAGCTGCCCGCTCGATACTCGGGCAACATTTTGTCAAATTTTGATGAAATGCTGTCCTTTGTGCGAACTTTGCTTCTTACAATGTCATTATAATACCAAAACACACCTCCATCCCGAAGGCTGCCCACCTCCAAGGTGCGACCAGTCCTCCTTGAGTCTGAGCCCTGAATTTCTTGTAAACTCTACCTTTAATTGTGAAGCAAGAGAATTTTACACCAATCATAATAAAAGTATGTATGACTAAAGCCACTCAAACTCCACCTTGAAGATAACAAATAGCATAAAAATAGCCCGAGAGAGGGGGGATACCCAGGGAAGACACCATCGCGAAGAATTCCATCACTGATTTCCAGGATCAGTCGACGGGCTGAGCCTCTCTGCCCCCCCATAGGGACGCCTTTGGGTAAGACTTAGATTATACCGAGTGCTTCCTCGGGAAACTTAGAAATTTCTCTAGAGAATCTCTTTCCTACATTTATAGCCAGGCTGTATCGTTTATAACTTTGTCGCGCATTTTGTATATGTCACAATACTTTCATTTGCACGTGCTTTGCAGACAGTGTATTTATCACCGGCAATCCCAAGAACCTATCTATCTGTTGCTTAAATAAACCACACTGTTTCAGTAGCTGGTCGTTTTGGTTTCTCACTGAACGCGACCAAAGACTCGAGAGTGGCCGTGCTGGTTCATGAGCACGTCTAGACTGAAGGTGCAGTCCACTATTAGTGTATCCAAATCGTAACAGTTTAATATATTAAACGTGACTGGACTGATAGTGGTGAACTGGGCATCACTCAGAACTTAAACCCAGCCGCACCCGGCCTCCCGCCTCGGTGAGGAGTGTTAGAACGCAAGGGGGTTTATTTCCTGACAGAACCATTTTGCCCCTTTCACACAACACTCTCACACCCATCTCCTGGTCTGGATGAATTGCTTCTGCAGGTGATGATGACAGACACCGTTAGGAGAGGTTACTAGAGTCACTGCGCAGTCACTGGTGTCTCCAGAGCTCCTCACAGAGTGGAACTGAGAAACATGACCACTGTAGATCAAAACTGACATGATCATCATACAATCAGAGAGAAGGTAAAAAAAAGACAGAAACAAAGCAGCAATTTGTGTGGCAAAATGAAGGTCGCAGGCAGTCTGGCCAAAAACAGCCTGCCCAGACACGTCTTCCACCCCAGCCAAGGCAGTGAGTGCCCAGGGCTGGCCAAACACACCCCAGCCTGGCTGTAACCCAGCACCACCAGCCCCTCCCAAGCGTCTCTGGCCCATGGTGCCTCGACTCAGGGTCTCTGGGGGAAGGAGGGGGCTGGGGTCGGAAGACGTGCAGGAAAGGACAGGGCCCTGTTCTCCACTTACAAGTTTCTGCTTTTGAAAGATCCAGCAGTTTCATTAACAACACCCAGACTTTACTTAGAATCTAAGAATCATAGAATCAGAATGATTCCACCCTCAGCATCTTCAGCACCCACCGCAGCGTGAAGGGGTGAATTCTTTGCTGACAGTGGCTGGAAATGAGGACTGAGGTCAGGGTCTCACTCTCTGCTTTTTCTCCACCATGCCGTTCCCTTCCCTGGGCTCTCTGCAAACCAGAGAGTCTCAGCCCTGTCAAACCCCTGTCTCTGCCCTTGCTGTCTTTCCCCAGCAGCTCCTGCAGTGACTTTTCAGCAGCACCCAAATGCTCCTGTTCTCCAGCGTGTCCTGGGGTTTAGAGCAGTGTTCAGTCTCCCAGATGTTTTTTTCTCTGTGTCTCAGCTCTCCCTAAGGATTACTCTTAATAAACAGAAAATAATTGATTCCTTGGTGGAATGACAGCTCTGAGCTGGTAGAAACTGCGTTTCCATCTCAAGAACGGGCTGAGCTCCCCTAAAACCTGCTCTTTCAAAAAGGGAAAGTGAGGCAGAGCAGTGAGCACGGGCATGTCTGAACTTGGTTATCGGGAACACAACACGGGACAGGAGCCCAGAAATGGTATTCACCCCCCCTCCTCACAGATGACTGCGCTGTCATTGACTTTTAGACTAATACAGCCCTGATGGCCTGAGCCGGTCCCTCCAGCCTCCTCCAGTGGCCAGTGGGGAAGAAGAGGCAGAGCCAGAGCCAGGAGCATTTTCTCCAGCCACAGAGACTTGCCCTGTTGGATGGGTTGAGTCCTCCTTGGGTGCCAGGCTCTGTTCCCTGTTGGAAGAGGGCCTACAAACCTCTCCCTGAGGCACCAGGGTCTGGAGTGTGATAGGATGAAGGATGTGATAGGATGTGATAGGACGCTGTGTTCTCTGAGGTGTTGACTGGAGAACAAGGATCATGTCCCGTGACCTCCAGGCCATGTTCCTCTTCATGCAGCCCTCAGTGCTGTGTGCATTCCTTGCTGCTTGGTGTGAGAAACGCTCCTTATCCAATAACCACAGCTCAGGCAGTGACCTATACAAAGCACATTTTATTTAAACATTCTTGCAAGAACAGGTGTCCTAGTAGGTAAGCACACCTAAATTCCTGAAATAACCTCTGTTTATTTCCTGTCCCTGGCCGAAATGTCTCTCCCCTGTGTGGAGTAATTACTAAAATGGCCAAAAATACAGCATTGTTCACACATTAAGGAAAGGCATAAAATCAAAAGGCTTCTAAGGTAGAATACCGCCGCTGCTGGCATGCGAAGACTTCAACATCTGCGATTCCCTGTACAATATTGCTTACAAAGCAACATGGGGGATGGAGCGGAATGTGACCTTCCACGGCCCTGCCCTGTGATATACAGCAGATCTGGGAACGAGATGGAACCGTGGAACCGATAAGCTGCCTATTTGCTACCCTGAGCCAAGCTTTTGTCAAATTTTGATGAAATGCTGTCCTTTGTGTGAACTTTGCTCATTATAATGTCATTATAATACCAAAACACACCTCCATCCCAAAGGCTACCCGCCTTCAAGGTGCGACCAGTCCTCCTTGAGTCTACACCCTGAATTTTTCGTAAACTATACCTTTAAATGTGAAGCAAGAGAATTTTACACCAATTATAATAAAAGTACATATGACTAAAGTCACTCAAACTCCACCTTGAAGGTAAAAAATAGTATAAAAATAGCCGAAGAAAGGGGGGATATGAGGGAAGACACCATCGTGAACAATTCAAGGAGGATTCCATCACAGACTGTCCTGGTTCCGGCGGGGATAGTGTTAATTTTTCCTGGTATTCCATGCCATGTGAGCCATGCCCACCCTGAGCTGCCGGGGGAGGGGGCAGGAAGTTGCCACTTGGAGCGGGCTGGGGCGGCCTGGGTCTGGTCGGGGTCTGGTCGGGGAGCGGCGGTTCCGTAATCCTGTTTGTATATTCCTCTACCCGTGTTATTGTTGGTGTTTCTTGTTCCCTTTGCTGTTCTGTTAAACTGCCTTTGTCTCAACCCAAGAGTCTTGCCTTTTCTTCCGATTCTTCCTGTATCGGGAAGGCCCGAGCAAGCGGCACGTGGTTCTTTGTTGCCATCTGAGGCTAAACCACGACAGCCCTTTTTGGCGCCCAACGTGGGGCTCGAAGGGTTGAGATAACGACAGAATCCAACTAGACCTTGGAAAAATGAATTTTTTGTATGCATTTATTTTATTAGGTAAATAGTCGCTGGTCATCATGTTGCTTGGTTTATTCTCATGGCTGTGTTATGTGAAGTCCTGTATGGTTTATGTACTTCCCGTGATGCTGTTTATCACCTTTGAGAGAGGGATGAGGATTATCATTCTGCTGTCCTGTGCGATATCTGTTTATGATATGATAACATCACTGTTTAGACAGCTATTTTGGGGTGTTTATGTGGTGTTGCTGTCCTGTCCGTACATTGGGCACCGTCTCTCAGAATTTATTAATAATTACACCCAGTCTGTGGGGGAAACAGGGCGGGGGGACACTTTCCCCAGCTCTTTCGCCTCCCTTTTCTACTTCGGGTCAGGTATGACAACTTTTGAGAATTTTGAATATCCTTGGGATACTCAAACCAGCGTGTTCCTAGTGTTATGTCTCCTGAATACGTTCCAGGTCTTGTTTAGGGTTAAGCGACTATTTAAGACTAACACCCGGAGATCTGCTCCGAGGCTGGATAGTCAGGGGTGGCACGGCATGTGGGAGAGCATGGGCAGGTACCTAGAGAACTTCTCACCTCCAATGGTCTGGGACTTCACCCCTGAACAATTACAGGACCCTGATAGAGTGGTAGAATATTTGAAGGGAAAATGCTGTGGCTATTCTGGAGAGGCACAACTCACCGCGCTGTGCTGGGCCCTGGCCAGTATCCACCAGGCACTGCTCGGTGGTACGCAGCACCCTCAGGGGGAAGAGATGGAAACCAGACCGGCAGACACTGCGGCTGCTGCAACCCCTGCAACGGACACTGCGGCTACTGCAACCCCTGTGACAGACACTGCGGCTACTGCAACCCCTGTGGCGGCCACTGCAGCTACTCCAGCCCTTGCACCAGCCACTGCAGCTACTCGAACCCCTGTGGCAGCCACTGCCGCTGAACCAGGGAACCAACCCGTGCCGGTATCAGTTGCCCCCATACAGAAGAAGAAGTACACAAAGAAATCAGTTCTCTTAGTAAGGGATGACGATGAACCAGGGCCATCACGAGAGCAGGAGGAAGAGGCAGAACCAGAGATAATTACTCGATCCCTATCCTTGAGTGAGCTGTGGGAGATGCGAAAAGATTTCAGCCGACTTTCAGGCGAGCACATTGTCACCTGGCTGCTCCGGTGCTGGGATAACGGAGCCAGTAGCCTGGAATTAGAGGGTAGGGAGGCCAGGCAGCTGGGATCCCTGTCGAGGGAAGGTGGCATTGACAAGGCAATTGGGAAGAAGACCCGAGCCCTCAGCCTCTGGAAACGACTCCTGTCAGGTGTGAGGGAGAGGTACCCCTTCAGTGAGGATGTTGTATGTCAGCCAAGCAAGTGGACCACCATGGAAAGAGGTATCCAGTACCTGAGAGAATTAGCCATGTGGGAGATGACTTATTATGACTTGGACAATGCAGACTTACCCACAGACCCTGATGAGGTGCAATGCACAAGGCCCATGTAGCGGAAGTTTGTACGGAGCGCACCATCGTCATATGCCAACTCCCTGGCAGTAATGGAATGGAAAGGTGAAGAGGGACCAAAGGTGGATGAGGTGGCTGGCCGGCTCCGGCGATATGAAGAAAGTCTTCCCGCCTTGTCTCAGCTGTGGAGAAACTGTCGCGGAAGGTCCAGCAACTTGAAGAGAGTATGTCCTGCTCCTCACCTGCACGGGCCAGCGTCTCAGCTATTAGGAGCAGGCGTTTCCCCACTCAAGAGAGAGAGTACAGAGGGTACACACCACGAGGCACCCTGTGGTTCTACCTGCGTGACCACGGGGAGGACATGAGGAAGTGGGATGGACAACCTACTTCGATCCTGCGGACACGGGTACAGGAGTTGCAAGGAAGGACAACCACAAAAGGGAATCCCTCCAGGAAAAGTGCCGCCCCAGTTTCCAGCGGGCAGTTCCCCAGACAGAGCAGAAGGCCTGATCTTGCTTCTGATCCTCTTGAAGGAACTTCCAAGTCATTTCTGCAAGAAGTGAGTAATGGACACTATGACCAGTATTAGAGGGGCCCTGCTTCCGGCCAGGTGGAGGAAAGGGACAACCGGGTTTATTGGACGGTGTGGATTCGATGGCCTGGCACATCAGACCCACAGGAGTATAAGGCTCTAGTGGACACGGATGCACAGTGTACTTTAATACCATCAAGCTATAGAGGGGCAGAACCCATTTGTGTTTCTGGAGTGACAGGAGGATCCCAAGAGCTGACTGTACTGGAGGCTGAAGTGAGCCTAACTGGGAATGAGTGGCAAAAGCATCCCATTCTGACTGGCCCAGAGGCTCCATGCATCCTTGGTATAGATTATCTCAGGAGAGGGTATTTTAAGGACCCAAAAGGGTACCGCTGGGCCTTTGGCATAGCTGCCTTGGAGACGAAGGAAGTTAAACAGTTGTCTACCTTGCCTGGTCTCTCGGAGGATTCTTCTGTTGTGGGGTTGTTGAGGGTCGAAGAACAACAGGTGCCGATTGCTACCACAACGGTGCATCAGCAGCAATATCGCACTAACCGAGACTCTCTGATTCCCATCCATAAGCTGATTCGTCAACTAGAGGCTCAAGGAGTGATCAGCAAGACTCGCTCACCCTTTAACAGTCCCATATGGCCGCTGCGAAAATCTAATGGAGAGTGGAGGCTAACTGTAGACTATCGTGGTCTGAATGAAGTCACGCCACCGCTGAGCGCTGCCGTGCCAGACATGCTAGAACTCCAGTACGAACTGGAGTCCAAGGCAGCCAAGTGGTATGCCACGATTGATATAGCGAATGCATTCTTCTCGGTCCCTTTGGTAGCAGAGTGCAGGCCACAGTTCGCTTTCACTTGGAGGGGCGTCCAGTACACCTGGAATCGACTGTCCCAGGGGTGGAAACACAGCCCCACCATTTGCCATGGACTGATCCAGACTGCACTGGAACAGGGTGAAGCTCCAGAACATCTGCAGTACATTGATGACATCATTGTATGGGGAAACACAGCAGAAGTTGTTTTTGAGAAAGGGAGTAAAATAGTCTGAATCCTTCTGAAAGCTGGTTTTGCCATAAAATGAAGTAAGGTCAAGGGACCTGCGCAGGAGATCCAGTTTTTAGGAATAAAATGGCAAGATGGACGCCGTCAGATTCCAATGGATGTGATCAACAACATAGCAGCTATGTCTCCACCAACTAGTAAAAAGGAAACACAAGCTTTCTTAGGCATTGTGGGTTTTTGGAGGATGCATATCCCAGATTACAGTCAAATTGTGAGCCCTCTGTATGAAGTAACCTGGAAGAAGAATGATTTTAAATGGGGTCCTGAGCAACGACAAGCTTTTGAACAAATCAAACAGGAAACAGTCCATGCAGTGGCCCTGGGGCCAGTCCGGGCAGGACAAGATGTTAAAAATGTGCTCTACACCGCAGCCGGGGAGAACGGCCCTACCTGGAGCCTCTGGCAGAAAGCACCAGGGGAGACCCGAGGTCGACCCCTGGGGTTTTGGAGTCGGGGATCCAGAGGATCCGAAGCCCACTACACTCCAACAGAAAAAGAGATATTGGCAGCATATGAAGGGGTTCGAGCTGCGTCAGAAGTGGTGGGTACAGAAGTACAGCTCCTCCCAGCACCTCGACTGCCGGTGCTGGGCTGGATGTTCAAAGAAAGGGTCCCCACCACACATCATGCAACTGATGCTACATGTGTATGGTTGGACTCGATGATCTCAAAGGTCCTTTCCAACCATGAAGATTCTATGATTCTATGATTCTATGGAGTAAGTGGATTGCACGGATCACACAGTGAACTCGAATGGGAAACCCCAGTCGCCCAGGAATTCTGGATGTGATCATGGACTGGCCAGAAGGCAAGGATTTCGGAATGTCACCAGAGGAGGAGGTGATGCGTGCGGAAGAGGCCCCACCATATAATAAACTGCCAGAAAATGAGAAGAAATATGCCCTGTTCACTGATGGGTCCTGCCAGATTGTGGGAAAGCATGGAAACTGGAAGGCTGCTGTGTGGAGTCCTACACGACAAGTTGCAGTGGCCAGTGAAGGACAAGGTGAGTCGAGCCAGTTTGCAGAGGTGAAAGCCATTCAGCTGGCTTTGGACATTGCTGAGCGAGAAAAATGGCCAGTATTTTGTCTCTGTACTGATTCATGGACAGTGGCTACTGCTCTGTGGGGGTGGCTACAGCAGCGGAAGCAGGGCAACTGGCAGCGCAGAGGCAAACCCACCTGGGCTGCTGACCTATGGCAAGATATTGCTGCCCGGATAGAGAATCTGGTTGTGAAAGTACGCCACGTAGATGCCCATGTACCGAAGAATGGGGCCACAGAGGAACATCAGAACAACCAGCAGGTGGATCGGGCTGCTAGGATTGAAGTGGCTCAGGTGGATCTGGACTGGCAACATAAGGGTGAACTATTCATAGCTCGGTGGGCCCATGACTCCTCAGGCCATCAAGGAAGAGATGCGACATATAGATGGGCTCGTGACCGAGGGGTGGACTTGACCATGGACACTATTGCACAGGTCATCCATGAATGTGAGACATGCGCTGCAATCAAGCAAGCCAAGCGTTTGAAGCCTCTTTGGTATGGAGGGCGATGGCTGAAATATAAATATGGGGAGGCCTGGCAGATTGATTATATCACACTGCCACAAACCCGCCAAGGCAAGCGCCATGTGCTCACAATGGTGGAAGCAACCACCAGATGTCTGGAAACATACCCTGTGCCCCATGCCACTGCCCGGAACACTATCCTGGGCCTTGAAAAACAAGTCCTGTGGCGACATGGTACCCCAGAGAGAACTGAGTCGGACAGCGGGACTCATTTCGGAAACAGCCTCATAGACACCTGGGCCAAAGAGCATGGCATTGAGTGGGTACATCACATCCCCTGTCACGCACCAGCCTCTGGGAAGATAGAACGATACAATGGATTGTTAAAAACTACACTGAGAGCAATGGGTGGTGGGACTTTAAAACATTGGGATGCACATTTAGCAAAGGCTGCCTGGCTAGTTAACACCAGGGGATCCACCAATCGTGCGGGCCCTGCCCAATCAAAACTTCCATGTACTGTAGAAGGGGATAAAGTCCCCGTAGTGCACGTGAAGAACGTGTTAGGGAAGACAGTCTGGGTCAGTCCTGCCTCAGGCAAAGGCAAACCCATCTGTGGGATTTCTTTTGCCCAAGGGGCCTGGGTGCACTTGGTGGGTGATGCGGGAGGATGGGGAAGTCCGATGTGTACCTCATGGGGATCTGATTTTGGGTGAGAATAGCCAATGAATCAAATTGTGTGTTGTTAAGTAACACTGCCACTGTATGTCCTCATTGCTATAACTGCTATCAGTTGTACTATGAGTAAGGCACGGGGGTGATGGGATCAGAACTGACCTCAGCAGCTGGCGCCCAGCAACTTCCTCAAGATCTACATCTTCAGCCCACGCACTGTGGGCATGAGCCACACCGGGTGCACCCGTCACAAGCTCCGACAATACAGCATGCAACAGGCCAGCACACCCAGCATCTCACCTGCCCTGAGAGACTGTTCTGACAGATGGAGCCCAAAGCTCCATCAAAGATGAAAAGAACTCAACGGACACCTTGGAGGGATGGCCCATAAACTAAGGGCATTATATCTGCATGAATATATATGTGTGTGTATATATATGACAGGGGAAAGTGGTGGCAATTCATTGGAACCTGTAAGATCTGGGCCATACCATAGATGGTATGGACTAAGGGGTGGATAATGTCCTGGTTCCGGCAGGGATAGGGTTAATTTTTCCTGGTATTCCATGCCATGTGAGCCATGCCCACCCTGAGCTGCTGGGGGAGGGGGCAGGAAGTCGCCACTTGGAGCCTTGGAGCGGGCTGGGGCGTCCAGGGTCTGGTCGGGAGTGGCGGGGAGCAGCGGTTCCATAATCCTGTTTGTATATTCCTCTATCCGTTATTGTTGGTGTTTCTTGTTCCCTTTGCTGTTAAACTGCCTTTGTCTCAACCCAAGAGTCTTGCCTTTTTCTTCCGATTCTTCCTGTATTGGGAAGGCCGGAGCGAGCAGCACGTGGTTCTGTGTTGCTGTCTGAGGCTAAACCACGACACTGAAGTCACTCGAACTCCACCTTGAAGGTAAAAAATAGTATAAAAATAGCCCAAGAAAGGGGCGACATGAGGGAAGACACCATCGTGAACAAGTCAAGGAGGACTCCATCACAGACTGCCTTTGGCTTCTGGGACCAGTCAACGGGCTGAACCTCTCTATCTGTTGCTTAAATAAACCGCACTGTTTCAGTAGCTGGTCGTTTTGGTTTCTCACTGAACGCGACCAGAGACTTGAGAGTGGCCGTGCTGGTTCATGAGCACGACTAGACTGAAGGCGCAGTCCACTATTAGTGTATCCAAATCGTAACAGTTTAATATATTAAACGTGACTGGACTGATAGTGGTGAACTGGGCATCACTCAGAACTTAAACCCAGCCGCACCCGGCCTCCCGCCTCGGTGAGGAGTGTTAGAACGCAAGGGGGTTTATTTCCTGCCAAAACCATTTTGCCTCTTAATGCAACACCCTAAAAGTGGGGTACAGCCACCATAACGCTCCCAGTATTGGGGACCTGATACCATAACGCCCCTAATAGCTGCTTCAGGCACCCAGATGATCTTAACAGCAGGCTTTAGGTACCTTAACACCCCTAATATTGGGGTGCAGGTACTATAAGGCCCCTTATAGCTGCTCCAGGCTTGATACCAGGCTCCGAGCTACCGTCATAGCGGGGTCTAGCTCCCGTAATGCCCCGAATATTGGGGCCTGTTACTGTAACACCCCGAATAGCTGCTCACAATAGCTGCTAACAGCCTTCATATCACGCTTCAGCCTAACCCTCTGCTGGTGCCCCGCTCCCGTAATGCTCCTAATGCTGTCTCCAGCTACTGTAACATTCCTAACAGCCGCTCATGCGCTAACACCGCCTTGATTGAGGGGGGATGGGGGTCGCCCGGATGCCTGGGGACCTCTAGGACACCCCTCCCCCCACCACCCTCAAGGCCTGTGCGTGCCTCAGTTTCCCCTGAGTGTGTGCGGAGGACTCACTCCGCGGACGCCCGAGTACCCCCCCGCCCCCCGGCGGGCGCTGTCGCGACAAGACCGAAAAGCGCGTCCGGAAAGCGCAACGCGGGGGTGGGGCCGCGGGGTGGGGGCGTGGCTCAGGCCGCCGTTAACTGCTGGGGGCGTGGCCACGGCGGGCAGCGCGCGGCGGCGTTTCAGCGGGAGCGGCGCGCGGCGGCGTTTCAGCGGGAGCGGCGCGCGGCGGCGGCTCCGCGTCCTCAGGCTGGTGCGTCCCCAGGTCCCCTCCCCCCCCGGCCCCGGGCCCTCCTCACGTCCCCCGGGTACCCTCAGACCCCCGAGCACCCACAGCCCCCTCAGCGCTACCGGGTCCCCCTCAGCGCCCCAGTGTCCCCTCAGCTGCACCCCCCCCAACGTCTGCCCAGCCTCTCCAATGTCCCCTCAACACCCCCGTGTCCCCTTAAACACCCTCTGGCTGCCCTCAGGCCCCTTCGCCCCCGCTAATGTCACTTCAGCCACCCAAAATGTCCCCTTAGACACCCCTTAGACATGTCCCTTCAGCCTCCCGTAGCCCCTCGCCAATGTCCCCCTAGCCACGCCATGTCCTCTTTAACTCACTCTGGGGCCCCTCATTCCCCCAAGGCCCCACAATGTCCCCTCAGCTCCCCCATGCCCCTTCGGCCCCCCAGATGTCACATCAGTCCCCACTGGGTCCCCTTAGACCCCCCCAATGTCCCCTCAGCCCCCCCATACTCCCCCAAGTATCCTCTGA
The DNA here is from genome assembly GCF_964199755.1 of Larus michahellis. NCBI lineage: Eukaryota > Metazoa > Chordata > Aves > Charadriiformes > Laridae > Larus > Larus michahellis. The sequence goes on along the minus strand of NW_027436445.1, from coordinate 988,192 downwards.
ACCCCATATGTCCCCTTAGACCCCACCAGTGTCCCCTCAGCCACCCCCAATGTCCTGTCAACCCCTCCATGTCCCCTTAGACCCCCTCTGGGTCCCCTCAATGTTCCAGTAGCCCTCCCAATCTCCTGTCCGCCCCATGGCAGGGATTAGGGCCCCCCCACGCACGGCAGGACCCCCAGGAGGTGTTGCGGGGGCACCCCTAATAACACTCCCCCGAGTAATTAACAGCTGCTTTTAATTGGGGGGCGGGGCAGAGGATCATGGGAGTTTGGTCAAGCTTGGCGGAGGGGACCCAGGCATCTGGGAGGGGGTGACCCCTGCCCTGTGTTTGGTGACAGCTCTCAGGGGACCCAGGCATCCAGGAGCAGTGACCCAGGGGAGCGGGATGGGGGGGGACCCAGGCGTCCAGGATCCCCAAGTCCCTGTAGGGTGTCCCCCCACCCTTATAGGTGCCAGAGCCCCCTCCCCACCCCTTAGATGCCCCTTCCCCCATAGGGTGCCAGTGTCCCCCAGCCCTTAGGGACCCCCTCAAATCCCTATGGGTGTAACCACCTTCCCTATCCCTATGGGTACCTGTCCTGGTGGGTCCACCCATGGTCATGTGGGTCCCCATGGGTGCCCCTCCATGTTCTCCTGGTGGGCCCCCCCATGGTCAGCTGGGTGCTCTTCCTGGACATATGGGTCCTCTGTGGGTGGGGTGGGATGTCCATGGGGGAGTTTTCTCCTGGATGTCTGTGACCCTATAGGTGCTTCCCCTGGATCTCCTGGTGGGACTCCATGGTGTCCTGGTGGATTCCCATGGTCATCTGGGTTCCTTGGGGGAGGTTCTTCCTCTGGGTCCTCGTGATGGGTGGGGTGGGATGTCCACATAGGGTGAGATGTCCAGAGGGAGTGTTCTCCTCCTGGATGCCCAGGGTGGGCACCTGCGCCCTACCAAAACTCTTCTTGGGCTTGGGGATGAGCCTCACCTACACCACACTCCTCACCAAGACCAACATGATCTACAGGATCTTAAAGCAGAGTGAGTCACGGAGGGACACGGAGGTTTTGGAGGACGCGGGAGACCCGGGGGGGACAGGAGTCCAGGGAGGAACCCATGAGTTGAGGTTGAGGGACGTAGGATGGGGTTCCACCTACCCCATGCTCCTTACCAAGACCAACCACATCTAATCTGTCTTCAAGGAAGGTGAGTTATGGGGGAAACCAAGAGTTCTGGAGGACACAGGAGATCAAGAAGGACCCAGGAGTCCATGTTGTGGGGAGGATTTTGGGTCGCGGGTCAGGAGTTTGGGTGGAGGGTCAGGAGGGATGTAGGATGGAGTTCTGGAGGACCCAGGTGTCCGGGAAGGGGACCCAAGCATGTGAGGCTCAAGCAAACCAAGGGGATGGAGGCATATGGGCTGGTTCCTCCTCCTCCTCTAGGGAGGAATCTCGATGTTTGGGGGTGGATCCATGTGTCTGAAAAGGAACCCAGGCATCTGGGCAAACCCATGCTCTTCTCTTGATTGTCCTCCCCCCCCCACCGCCCCTGGCAAATGGTCGGTGACCCCTCCCCGTTTCATCAGCCCCATCTCCCAACTTGTCATCACCTTCACCTTGAGCAGCCTCTAACTGATGGCTGCTCCCATGTGGCTCCTCCTTTGCTCTCCTCACTCCCTCATCAACTAGAAGATGGGTTGAACCCCCAACCCTGAAGATGCCCATGGTGTCCCTAGGTGTGACATAGCCAAAGGTGGCACCTTGGGCTGATTGGCCTATGCCCTTCTTCTCATGTTGACCTGCACCGTCTATGCCGTCAAAGCCCGGGGGGTCTCTGAGGCCTTCATTGAAGCCAAACCCATCAGCTTCGCCATGTACACCACCTGCATCGTCTGGTTGGCCTTCAGCCCCACCTTCTTCACCACCCAGTCAGCCAAGAGGGTGATGACATTTCGGGGGGATCTCAGGAGATGGAGGAGATGGGATCTTGGGGGTATACAAGAGGTTGGGGAGACCCAGGAGGTTGGAAGTGAGTGTCTATGGGGGAAGCCAAGGGGCTTGGAGTGACAGAGGAGATTGGGGAGGTGGGAGGGAGATGGGTGACTGTGGGGGAACTGAAGAGTTTGGGGGAACCCATGACTTTGGGGGGACCCAGGAGGTTGGGGACAGGCAGAAGATGGTGGTCTGGGGGTGGACCGGGAGTTGGGTGGACCCAGGGGTTTGGCAGGGACACAGGTGTTCCGGGAGTTGGGTTTTGGGGGGACCCAGGGGGTTGGGAACAGGGGTGTCTGGGGAGACCGAGGTGTTCAGGGGGGACCCAGAGGTTTGGGAGGACCCAGGAGATCGGTGAGTTGGATTGTGGCCCCTCCTGCACCATCCCCCCACTCCACCCCCGCCCCCCCCCCGCAATCTTCCAGCCTCCCACAAACCCTCATGCAAGGCCTCGTGTGAATCTTCGTGTGAATCTCTGTGCGAGCCCTCATGCAAGCCCACTCATGCACTGCCCCACCCCCGAGTCCAACCCTCGACCCCTCCCCAAAACCCCAACCACCCCCAGGGACCCTTGTGTGAATCCTCCTTCCGGACCCCTGCACACACACACCCCCAGCACTCCCCCTCCCTCCAAATCCCCCCTCAACCCCCTCCTTCATCCCCCAAATCACCGCTCCCCCCCAGCCCCCTACAACAAGCCCTCGTGGAAATCCTTGTTGAAGGCCTCGTGCAAAAATGCCTTGCGCGACATCCATTCCCTTCCCCACCCCCAAATACCCCCTCAAACCCATCCCCCACCCCCCAATCCCCCCACGAATCCTTGTGCAAGGCCTCGGTGCGAATCCTCCTGCCAGCCCCCTCCTGTACCACCCCCCCAAATCCCCCCTCGACCCCTTTCCCAAGACCTCTAACCCCCAGCCCTGCAGGATCCCTCGTGCGAGCCCTCGCGCAAATACTACCGCGAGCCCCCTCGTGCGCCACCGCCCCCTCCCTCACCTCCCAAATCTCTCTCCCCTCCCCCACCCCCACCCTTCCCCACTCCCTTATGAACCCTTTTGTGAACCCTCCTGCAAACTCTTGTGCAAACTTGTGGGAACGCTCAAGTACCATCATCCACCCCTCCCCCACCTCCAAATCTCTGCCAGCCCCTCCCCCACCTTCCAACCCCTCCCAACCGCCCTGCAAACCCTTGTGACAGCCCCCACCCCGCCCACCTCCCTCTCCCCTCCCCCCAACAGCCCCTCCCCCACTTCCCTACTTCCCCTCTCCCAACCCCCCCAGCCCCCTGTGAACCCTTGTGCGAATCAGCATGCAAGGCCTCGTGCAAACCCCCTCCCCCCTTCCCAAATCCCCCCTCAACCCTGTCCCCCACATCCTCCAACACCCCCCGCTCTCCCTAACATAAGCCCTTGGGGAACTTGTCCTTCAAACCCTGGGGCAAAACCCCCTTGGACGACATCCACCGCCTCCCCCGCCCCCAAATGCCCCCTCACGCCCCTACCCCACCACCCCAGCCCTCCCTGTCAAACCTCATGCAAACCCTCGCGCAAGCCTCCTCCTTCGCCACCCCCTATATCCCCCTTGAACCCCCCCTTCACCCTCCAAATTGCCCTCAAACCCCTCCCCCACGCCCCTTCCCCCTACAGCACCCCATGAGCTGTCGTGCGAACCCTCGTGCAGGGCCCCGTGCGAATCCTTGTGCAAAGCCTCGTTCCAGCCCCCTCATGTGCCACCACCCACCTCCTGCCCCCCCCCCCAAAATGCCTCCCGTGAACCCTCGTGTGAGGCCTCATGCAAAATCCCAACCCCACACCATCATCCCCCTATGAGCCCTCGTGCAAGGTCTTGTGTGAGCCCCCTCCTGCCCCACCCCCCCCACCTACCCCCAACACGCCCCAAATCCCCCCCCACTACCCACAACACCCCCAGACCCCTACGAACACTCATGCAAACCCTCGTGCAAAGTCCCCTTGTGTGACATCTACCTCCACTCCCCCAGCCCCTAAACCCCACCTCAGCCCCCTCCCCACACCCCAGTCTTCCACCCCCCACAAGCCCTCGTGCGAACGCTCACATACCATCACCCGCCCCCTCCCACACCCCCCAAATTCCCCCTCAAATCCCACCCCCCAAGCCCCCCCGACCCCTATAAGCCCTTGTGCAAACACTCGTGTGAGCCCCCGACATCCCCAGCTCCCGGTGAACCCTGGTGCGAGGCCTCGTGCGAATCCTCCTGCAAAACCCCCTCACGGGCCACCGTCCATCCCACTCCCCCCTCCCCCACGCCCTAAGTCCCCCCTCAACCCCCTCCCCAGCCCCTACAAACCCTCGTGCGAATCTTTGTGCGAGCCCCCTCCTGCCTCACCCCCAGCTCCCACACCCCTCCCCCACCCCCAAATCCACCCCACCCCGTCCCAATCCCCTCTAAGCCCCTCCCCCAACCCCCCCAGTCCCCTAGGAACTGCCATGTGAGTCCTTGTGCGAGGCCTCGAGCAGAATCCCAATCCCACGCCACCAGTCCTGCTACGAACCCTAGTGCAGGGTCTCGTGCGAGCCCCCCCGTACCCCACGTCCTACCCCTCCCACCCCAAATCTCCCCTTCCACCCTCTCCCCCACCCTTGAAACACCCCCAGCCCTACAAACCCTACAAACTCTTGTGCGAGTCCATGTGCAAAATACCCTAAATGCCACCATCCCCCCTCCCCAGCCTCTGAACCCCCCCAAACCCTTGTGCAAACCCACCACCCACACCCCCCAAATTCCATCCAAAAACCTCCCCCAGCCCCCTACAAACCCTCGTGAAAATCCTCCTGCGACCCCCTCATGTGCCAACCCCCAACCTCTCCCCCCACCCCCGAATCCACCGTGAACCCCCTGCCCCACCCCTTCAAACTCCTTACAAAGCCTCGTACAAATCCTCGTGCAAACGCTCATGTACTATCATCCACCCCCTCCCCGACCCCCCAAAATCCCCCTCAAATCCCTCCCTCACCCCCTCAACCCCCCTAGCCCCTATGAACTCTTGTGCAAACACTCCTGTGAGACCCCTCCCCTACCCCCCAATCTTCCAGTTCCCCACAAAACCTTGTGCAAGCCCCTCCTGTGCCACCCTCCCCAAATCCCCCCTCACCCCTCCCTCACCCCACCACGAACACTTGTGCAAACCCTCGTGCAAACCCGTGTGCAAACACTCCTGGGAATGCTCCCCCAGCCTCTCAACCCACCCGAACCTTCGTGTGAACTCACCACCCCCCCTCACACGTGTCCCCCCTCAAGCCCCTCCCCCACCCTCTACAAACACTTGTGTGAATCCTGCAAGGGCTTGTGTGAATCCTCATGCGAGCCCCCCTCACGCACTTCCCCCCCCTACTCACCCCCACCCCCTGCCCCCTCCCAACCCCCCAAACCCCTCCCCCACCCCATCAAGTGCCCCCTCAGCCCCCCGATGCACCCTCGTGCAAACCTTTGTGCAATACCCACCACGCATCAACGCCCACCCCACCCTGTGCCCCTGATCCCCCGCCACCCACCTCCCCCGCCCCCTCATTTCTCCCCAGCCCCTGAAGAGCCCTCGAACAAACCCTGGTGTGAGGCCTTGTGCAAATCCTCGTGCCAAGTCCTGGGGTAAGAAAGGCAGGTATTGCTTTTGCAGAGGAGAAAAGCCGTTGCCATCAGAGGTGACACGATAAGGGAATGACTAAGACAAAGAGGCTCCAGCAAAGGCTTGTAGAACATCTCTTATCACACAGACAAAAGGACAAACTGATTCCTACTGGATTAGTGTCTAGAAGGGGAGTCAAACATTTAACCAGGGCTAATGAGATTGAGCAATCTTTTACCAAAAAGGAAAGAAATAAACTAGTCAGATAATCCCTTTGGGTGTAGCATAGAGGGAAGTAAACAGAGGCAGGACACCCGGGAAGAATTTTAGGCGCCTCAGACAGACTGTGAACCCTGGAGTACCCAACCAATGGGAAACAGGGGAGGGAAAAATTTGGCCGGGATTAGGGAATAAAAAGTTGTGTTTCAAGAACTGGAAGTGTGCCTACTTGCTAGGTCACCTGCTCTTGCAAGAACGTGAATAAAAACCTGCTTCACAGAGGATTCTGCCTGAGCCTATTTCATTCGGACCGGAACTTGTTTCTCACAATTTGGGGGCTCGTCCGGGAGCCGAAGTCATCTTCTTGGGAGTCCCTGTTGCCGAAGGACGGGAAGACGTGTCCTGTTGATTTCAAGGGTCTCGTGGATCGTTGGCAGGGATTCCGGGAGGAATCGACTAAGATCTCGAGACCCAGTTGGACGGCAGACTCTGTGAAGCACAGGGGGAGAAGGGGTAGGTGCAGTAGGCACAGAGAGTACGACCAGGCAACTCCGTGCACAGACCAAGGTAAGGAAAATCGGACTGTTAAAGTATTGCCTTGGTGGTCGGGACGTTCTAAGAGACTTGTGTGTGAGTGACTGAGACGTACTGCGGTACGAAGCGAGTGTGGAGTCCGGATCCGCGGTTCTGTAGTCCCGCGAGGGGCGCAGCTGGAGAAGGACGAAGCGAAAGGAAGGGGTGTAAGGAAAGTCTGTGTTCAGAATGGGAAATAAGGATTCTAGGCCTAGGGATGAAAAAGGGGAGAATAAGAAAGACCCCGGGAACATTCCCCCAGACAGTCCTTTAGGGGAGAATGTTGAGGTTTTGGAATGATTCTTCTTGTACAAGGGATAAAGATAAAAAGAAAATGATTTGTTTTGTTCGGACCGCATCCCGGTGGGGCCGGGGGCGGCTGGAGGGGCCATGGACATTCTGGGAAGGGTCTCAGGGGTGTCCTAGGGGTCCTGTGTCTGTCTTAGAGGATCCCAGAGGTGTCCCAGGGGGGACATGTTTGCATTTGCATTTGAATTTGTTTGGACCAAAGAACCCATAACATCTCCTAGTGTATTTTGGCCCAAATTTGGATCTGACGAAGACTGGGTCTGTCAGACTTTAAACATGTATGCGAATAATAAGGAATAATAAGGAATTAGAAGAAGGTGAATATGCTTCTTGCTGGGTCAAGATGCATAGATTCAGGATTCGGCGACGCCCAAATCCATTTTATATGTTCCCAGCCCAGACTGTCGGTGATGTTTCAATTGACAAAGAAACTGAATCCCCAAAGTGGGACCCCTTAGACTGTTACTTGGGGGCGAGGAAGAGGGGTGAATAACGGGACGAGGACTGCCCCAACCACTCCTACCAGCAGCTCGGGGTTCACCGGTAGGGTGTTATCATTGTGGGATTTACAGAATCCCCTAATTTGTTTGGCAAGTGTTAGAACAAGTGCTTGAACAATTCAGCCCTCCATTGGGAGTAGCCCTGCTTCAGTGTGTGGATGATTACTGGTATCTGGGGAGGAAGAAGGCAGGGTAAAAGAAGCCACGAATGAGTTACTGAACTTTTCGGGACAGTAAGGTTTGATGGTCTCAAAAAAGAAAAAATAATAAAAAAATTGCAATACGTGGAAACAGAAGTGAAGTACTTGGGACATCTAGTCAGTGAAGGGAGTCGAAAAAAAATAAATCCTGAGAGGATCAAAGGAATAGTAGACTTACCTCTGCCAAAGACCAAGAGGGAATTGAGAAAATTTTTGGGGCTGACTGGGTACTGTGGACTGTGGATAGAGGGGTGTGCTCAAAAGACTAAAGGACTATATTCCAAACTGTTAGCTGAAGAACCGAATGTATTGGTTTGCACAGAAGAGGAGGGTTTGGTGTAAGATTTAAAACAGCCTAATCAGAGCTCCAGTTTTAGCCTTATCTTCTTTGGAGAAATCTTTTCAACTATTTGTTAACTGTAGACAAAGGGGCTGCGTTAGGAACTCAAGAGTGGGGGGGGGATAAGCGGCAGCCAGTGGCCTATTTATCTAAACTCTTAGATCTGGTCTCCCAAGGGTGGCCAGGGGAATGATAGAAGGTAGCACCCCTCACCAAGTAAAAACCATTTTAGCCCAAACCACGGGAAAACGGCTAACCAATTCAAGAATACTGAAGTATGAAGGAATTTTAATCGAAAAGGATGATTTGATTTTAACTACCAGCCCTTGCCTTAACCCAGTGAGCTTTTTGTGAAAAAAAAAAAAATAAAAAAAAATAGAGAGAGGCAAAGGATGAAGAATTTACACACGAATGCTTAGATGTAAATTGAGTACCAGACTAAGATTTGACCTGACTTAAGGGAAGAACCCCTATCTGGGGGTCTTCATTTGTTCGTAGACACTTCTTCAAGAGTGATAGAAGGAAAGAGGTGTCATGGACATGCGGTGGTAAATGGAGTGAGTCAACTGTGGAATTTGGATAATGAGGTGAAGTCTCTGTGCTCAAAGAGCAATTCAGACTGGCTTTGCTATCTCTTGTGCAGCCCAGGGGAGTGAAGGCTTGTCTGGCTATCACAGGATACATAAATGACGGGGTAGTCTTGGGGAGCCAGGACAGCCCTGCTTTTCGTCAGCAGAGACAGTAAAATCAAGATAACAGAGACCTTGTGTAGCTCTTTGTTTCCTTGAGAGGCTGCCGTGTCTGGTAATTGACCTTTGCCTCGTTACCTGTGAAATGCATATTGAAGTTGACACCCCTGTATATGCTAATGAAGATTTTAGAGATCATGCTAAACATATATGGCTATAGCACTCATCTCTCCACCCAAATCATACTACACGTCACCTAGGGGAGGGAAACCTTGTAATTTTGGGGATAAAAGGATGGAGAAAATGACTGTTAAATTGGGAGAGAAGAAACTTGATACCTGACGGACCAGTCCATGGGCTGTGTTCTCTCCCTCCACCCCAGGCAGGGACGCCTTTCTGGGTAAGCGCTGCGCCTTTCACCCTCTGGGGAATGTTACCCCGGCTTGTTGTACTATCATTATTTTTGCTAGCAATATTAACCTTAAGTCATTAGCGCTATTGTAGTTAGCGAATTTATCAATGGCAATCTCGAATCTGTTCTGTCGCTCTCAATAAAATAACTAATTTTGATTATTTGTGAATCTGATTCAGTGAAAGTCCTTTGGTGGGACTCTGATAGTAAATCAGTGAAAGTCCTGGGACTCTGACAGACAAGTATCGAAACTACAGCCCTTTTAACGCGACACCAACAAGTAAAAGCATCTGAAAAATTACCTAGTGCATGGTCCGCTCAAATATGAGAGATGTATACCTTAAACCAGGCACTTAAATTAACTGGAGAAAGGGGAAGGAACAATATATACAGACTCTTGTTATGCCCTTGGGGTAGTGCATACCTTTGGTAAAATTTGGGAAGAACAAGGACTAATAAACAGCAAAGGGAAAGAACTTTTACACTAAGAACTTACACAGCAGGTGTTAGCTAATATATTAATGCCAAGTGAAATAGCAGCTTTACATGTTAAAGGTCACCAGAGGGGCAATTCAATTACTGCAAGGGGAAACAGATTAGTGGACAAGGTGGCAAAAGAGGCGGCCTTGGGGCAGGAGAAGCACTGACAGAAGCAGGGGCAGTGGAGACGTGGTAAATGGATTCTGCCTGATGGAAGGGAAATGGTCAACCAACAATGAGAGAAATAGTGACGGTGCTACAACAGGGAGGCCATTGGGGAACACATGCAACGTGCGAATGGTTTTGTGGAAGTACAGATGCTTTGGCATATAGACAATGGCCAAAGAAATTTGTGAGGGATGTATTATTTGTAAGAAAGCAAACAAGAAAGCCTTGAGAAAGCAATCTTCAGGAGGAGAACCCGACTTGAGACCGTTCCAAAGTATACAGGTAGTCTTCACTGAACTGCCACCAACAGGCAGGCGAAAAGGTCTTTTAGTCCTGGTGGAGCATCTTACTGGATGGGTGGAAGCCTACCCCTTGGTGTCAGCTACTGCAGCAGGGGTAATTAAGATAATACTAGAGCAAATTCTTCCCAGATACGGGTTAGTGGAGAATATAAACTCAGATCAGGGCAGTCATTTTACTTCTAAAATCCTTCAAGGAATTGCAGAAAGTTTAGGGATAGCATGGGAATTTCATACCCCCTGGCATCCCCCATCTTCAGGAAAAGTTGAGGACAAACCAGACCATTAAGAGACCATTGTTGAAACTGATTTTAGAAACCAAATTACCATGGACTAAATGTTTACCAATAGCATTGTTGAGGGTCCAGACTTCTAGAAAAGATACAGGTCTCTCGCCCTGTGAGATGCTTTTTGAACTACCTTATATGGGTAACGAGAAGACTTGCCTACTTTTGAAACTAAAGATATGTTTCTTAAGAACTGTATACTGGGGTTGTCGTCTTCTTTCTCTCTCCTCAGAAATAAAGGACTTCTTGCTCAAACTCCACCCACTGGAATTTGCAGTCCATGCCTTTCGACCGGGAGACTGGGTCTTGATCCAATCCTGGAAGGAAACCAAGCTCCAACCAGAATGGGAAGGCCCGTTCCAAGTGTTACTGACCACTGGGACTGCAGTGAGGACGGCCAACAGGGGTTGGACTCACTACACTCAGCTAAAAGGACCAGTTGAACCCCTGCCAACAGATCCAGTGGGACAGTGGACTGTACATTCTACTGACAGCCCGCTGCGAGTAACCCTAAAGAGACAATAAGCCGTAGGTTGGGGCGGGATGATCCAGTCGGGAGATATAAATCTGTGTATGCCATGAATTTTAAGAAGCATTTTGCGATGATGCTGGTCATAGGGGCAGCGTTGTGTTTCCCACTAGGAAGCTGGAGTGTACACCCAGATCACCTACGGAGTATACATCCAGATACCCCACAGACCATACGCTTTGATGCCTGACAAGTACTGGAGTGTGGGGATCTAGAGGCCCAAAGATAGTTGAGTGGCGAAAACAAGTACCCGTGCCCAGAAATTTGGAGGGTCGAAGAGAGATATCCTGAGCCTGCACTTTGTGAACAATGGAGTGGAGTGTGGTGGACCACCCAAATTGGAGGGTGGACCGTGGATGACGGGTGGATCAAGTGACCTAATATATGGAATAGGAGCAGATGCGTCTGTTGCGCGAAACGGGGCCAAGCGGTTTTGGCAGAAGATAAACCCCCTTGCGTTCTAACACTCCTCACCGAGGTGGGAGGCTAGGTGCGGCTAGGTTTAAATTCTGAGTGATGCCCAATTTAGCACTATCAGTCCAATCGCATTTAATATGTATTAAACTACTACGATTTGGATACACTAATAGTGGACTGCACCTTCAGTCTAGTCGTGCTCCTGAACTAGCACGGCCTCTCTGTAGTTTTGGTCGCGTTCAGTGAGAAAGCGAAACGACTAGCTACTTAAACAGTGCAGTTTATTTAAACAACAGATATACAGGTTCTTTAGGATTGCTGGTGATAAATACACTGTCTGCAAAGCACGTGCAAATAAAGATATTGCTAAGTATACAAACGTGCGACAAAATTATAAACGATACAGCCTGGCTATAAATGTAGGGTAGAGATTCTCTAGAGAAATTTCTAAGTCCCCGAGAAAGCGCTCGGTGTAATCGAAGTCTTACCCAAAGGCGTCCCTATGGGGGGGAAGAGAGGCTCAGCCCGTCGACTGATCCCGGAAATCAGCGGTGGAATTCTTCGCGATGGTGTCTTCCCTGACATCCCCTCTCTCTGGGCTATTTTTATATTATTTTTTTATCTTCAAAGTGGAGTTTGAGTGACTTTAGTCATACGTACTTTTATTATGATTAATGTATTCAAGGAGGAGTGTTCACACCTCGGGGGCAGATAGCCTCCGGGATGGAGGTGTGTTTTGGTACATTGTGGTGAGCAAAGTTCGCACAAAAGGACAGCATTTCATCAACATTTGACGAAATGTTGGCTCGGGTAGCGTGTAGGCCGCTTATCAGTTCCGTAGTACCATCTCGTCCCCATATCTGCTATTCGTCACAAGGGAAGGCCACGGAACAAGCGTGTTCCGTTCCATCCCTCGTGTAGTTTCGCAAACAACCTTGTACAGGGAATCACAGATGTTGCATTCTTCGTGTGCTAGCTGCGGCTGTATTCTACCTCAGAAGCCTCTTGATTTTATGACTTTCCTTAATGTGTGAACAATGCTGTATTTTTGTATTCTTGGCCAATTTAGTAATTATTCCACAGCGTCTGGAAGGGATCCAAGGGGAAGATTTAGAATAGACGTACTGGAAAATAGCAGTTAAGCAGAAGGGACAACTATGACTACTAAACTCCCAGTAATACAACAGTGGGAACCACCGAATGATCCAGCTTTGGTAACGGTTGCTGAGATTAAAGGTCTTAGACAAACATTTGAGATTGAAAGAGGGTACGGTGAGACGAATGCTTGGGTAAAATATACTGTTAATAGGGTGTAATATACTGTTAATAGTTTGAACCAAAGCAATTGCTCTGCTTGTGCCACAGGAAGGCCCCCAGCACAGATCGTCCCTTTTCCCTTAGGGTGGACAAAAGATTCCGTAGGGATGTGGTGTATGATAGGATTATACCAAGAAAAGACCGCCTGGGGAAATGAGACTTGTCATTCACTTTCCTTACTGTTTCCTGCCTTGGAGTCTAGAGACGTTAAATTTTCCACAGCAGTTGGGAACCGTCCAGCGTGCCTCTCACAGCAGGGTGTGAATGCTGCCAAACCTGGGGGGGATTTACCCTGTGCACTGAAACTCTGAATGTGACCAAGGATGTAAGAGGAAACGGCTCAGCGTTACGAGTGCCTCGGGCGGATCTCTGGTGGTATTGTGGAGGGAGGACTTTGCGATCTGTGTTGCCGGCTAACTGGAAAGGTACATGTGGAATGGTACAATTGGCAATACCATTCACCCTGGCATTTGAAAACGAAACAGGATCCCTGAGCTCAGGCAATAGAGTAAAAAGAAGTTGAGGTGTATCCCTTGATGAACGGATCTAGAGAGAGATCCCATTGGAGTCCCTAGAGGGGTCCCAGATGAACACAAAGCAAGGAATCAGATAGGAGCAGGATTCGAATTTGTCTTTTTCTGGTGGGTAACTATAAACAGAAATGTAGATTGGATGCATTATATTTACTATAACCAACAGAATTTTATTAATTATACCAGGGATGCATTAAAAGGAATAGCGGAATAATTGGATGCAACCAGCCGAATGGCATGGGAAAATAGGATCGCCCTGGACATGGTCTTAGCGGGGAAGGGAGGGGTGTGTGTAATGTTAGGGAATCGGTGCTGTACCTTCATCCCCAACAATCCAGCTCCAGATGGTACTATAACTAAAGCCCTTCCAGGGCTCACCAGTCTAGCTGATGAGTTAGCTGAGAACTCTGGAATAGACACCTCACGGACAGGTTGGCTGGATTCCTGGTTTGGGAAATGGAAAGGTGTGGCGGTATCAATATTGGCTTCTCATATAATAGTAGCAGGAGTTTTAGCGGCTGTAGGATGCTGTATCATTCCCTGTGTGCGAGGATTACTTCAGTGATTGATTGAAACTGCCCTAACTAAACAAATGGAAGCAGACCCTCCCCCATAGCTGGGAAAAATGCTTCATCTAGAAGAAGAAGAAAATAAAAACTGTTGAGAAGAAGAATGTAACATCATGCTGTCGGCCCTAGAGGCCTCATGTGGAACCATACCCTAGAAACGCAAAAAGCAGTAAGAATATGAAAAAGGGAAGGGAGAAATTGTAAGAAAAGCAGGTCTTGTTTTTGCAGTGGGAAAAAGCCGTTTCCATCGGAGGTGACACGATAAGGGAACGACTAGACAAAGAGGCTCCAGCAAAGGCTTGTGGAACATCTCTTATCGCACGGAAGAAGGACGAACTGATTCCTACCGGATTAGTGACTAGAAGGGTGGTCAAACATTTAACCAGGGCTAGTGACATTGGGCAATTTTACCAAAAAGGAAAGAAATAAACTAGTCCGATAATCCCTCTAGGTGTAACATAAGGAGAAGTAAAGAGAGGGCAGGACATCCAGGAAGGATCTGAGGCACTCCGGAGAGGCTGTGAACCCTGGAGTACCCAACCAACGGGAAATGGGAGGGAAAATTCGACCAGGGATTAGGAAATAAAAAGGTGTGTTTCAAGAACCAAAACTGTGCCTGCTTGTTAGGTCACCCGTTCTTGCGGGAATGTTCAAATACAACGTGCTTCATATTGTTCACGGCCTGAGCCGTTAGTGTTGCATAAGGAGCATTTCTCACACGGACACGTACCGGGGGGTTATGAGGGGGCCCAGGCACGTACCGGGGGGCCGGCGGGGCAGGGCCGGGGCCGGGGCCGTCGTGGGCCCGCACTCAGCGGGGGCCACCGCCGCCATGCTGCCGCACGCGGGGATGAGGGCAGGGGCCGGGCGGGCCACGTGACGGGGGCGCGTGTGCGGGGCGGGTATAAAAGGCCCGGCGGCGGCCAGGCCGCCTCAGAGCGGCGGCGGCGGGGCCGGGGCTTGTGTGTGCCCGGGCTGGGGGCGGCGGCCGGGCGGGCTGTGCGAGGGGTCGCAGCGCCGCTGAGGTCAGTGTCCGTCCAGCTGTGGGAGGCTCTGAGCGCTCTGCGGGGGAGCAGGGCCTGTGGGCTGGGGGCGGCCCTCAGGAAGGGCCTGGCCGTGGGGGCAGGACCCCCGGGGGAGGGGCTGTCCGTGTGGGGAGGGGCGGCGCGGGGCGGCCGGTGTGTGGGCCTTGCACCGGGGAGAGGTGTCGTCCCGTGTTGTGGCTCCTGAGGGCCTGTGTTTTGGGGCACCTCCTGGGTGCTGACCTGTGAGGCGTTCGGGATGAGCAGCAGCTGCTGTGCCGGGGGAGCAGGGCTCATCCTGGCTCGAGGGACAGAACAACCCCCCTAGAGGCCCCCATCTGGTGACCTCTGAGGGGTTCTGTGCTTTGGGGCTTTGGCTCTTCTGCCTCCTGCTGGCTGTCAGCTGGAGAAGGTGGAGCTCTCTGCAGAGATGCAGGGCGCTGGGTGTGGGCTTTTTTAATGTGGGGTTTTTTGAAGCAGTAAATGCAAGGCCTGGTTGCTCAGGGCTCAGCTGTCTCCCATTGCACAGAGGTGTAAATCTGCTTGAAGCTGTCCCGTGGGCAGAATTCTGTTGGTGCTGCTCCGGCAACAGGGTTTTCCACATTACCCTTTGGAAGCGTTTTCAAGCTCAGCCCAGCAGAGGTGTGAGAGGGCTTTGTGTTTCGGCTGCTGGTGGCCCATGGGAGGAACTGTTTTTTGCTCCTCCTTTGGTGCAGGCCGTTGTGCCTTCTTCCTGCTGTGGGCAGGCTGCAGGATGGATGGAGGAGCCGTGGGACAAAGTCACCTTCCCTCTGGGGGCTGGGGTCGTTCTCTGACATGGGCTGTAGCCAGCACAAAACTCACTGCAGATGTTTGGTGCTGCCACACGTTCCTGGTGGGTGTATGAAGGAGGCTGTGCTGCTAATGCAGCGAGCAAGGGCTGGTGCTCATGAGAGTGGCTGGAGTGCAAAGTCTGTCCTTGTGTTTGGTGTGTGGGTGGGAGTTCAGACTGAAAGACAGAGTGATGTGACAAGTGTGGGGTGCTTGGTGTGAGATGGCACTCTCTGACCTCTGCTTCCTCCCCTATAGCTGCCCCATCTTCCCCATGTGTTTGGGACCCTGGTTGCAGCCTCTCCAGCTCCATAGTCATAGAATCGGGTCATACGGAGGTTGGAAGCGTGTCCAGGGGAGCGAGGAGCTGTGAATCCTGTGTTGCGGCTGCCTGAGCTGGGTGGCTTTCATGGGCGAGTACAGTGCTTGGATCGCCAGAGCTGTCGCTTCAACATCCTTCAGCAGCACTAAAGCAGCTTTGAAGAAAACCACTACCCAAGAACTCGCTGGGAAAGGCCAAGTCAGGAGAAAAGGAAAGGCTGATTGCAGGAGAGTGTGATGTGTATACAGGGAGAAGTAAGTCAGAAAAAGTTGAGCTGCTTGAATGTCCAAGTTAAACAAGGGCCAAGTATTAACGAAAATCCCCCTTCAGCGGGGCTGTGGCACCTGGTGGGGGCCCATTCCCGCCGACCCCCCCCGCGCTCCCTCCCCTCCCAGACAGGCACGGATCGGGGCTGGAGAAAGAGCTTTTAATGGAAAAACACAAGAGAAAATGTCCTAACAAAGCCACTCTAAGCCCCCCTCCCCTAAACGCATCCCTCCCCCCACCCTCCCCAAATACACTCCGCCCCACCCCCTCAAATACACGCTGGTCCTCTAAACATATCCCTCACCGTGTCCCCCAGGTACACTGCCCACTACAACTTGTAATGGAAAAACAAGAGAGAAAAGGCCCTATCGAAGCTACTCTAAGCCCCCCACCCCTAAACACATCCCCCCATCTCTCAAAATGCATTACCCCACCTCCAAATGCACCACTCTCCCCCAAACACACCACCCCCCCCAGATACAATCCCTCCCCTAAATACAACCCTCCCCCACCCCTCAAATGCACCCCCCCTCTGCCCCCCATCATCTCTGTCTCCTCACTGGGGGGGGTCTCTTCCCCCCTGCCACCCCCGGGCAGCCTGCCAGAGCCCTGCGCTTGCTGGGTGGTGGCGACAGGGGGCTCGGCCCCGCTTTGTCCCCCGCTTCTCCACCACGGTGGGCTGGGCCGGCGGTAGCTCCATCCCCACGTCCCCAAACAGCTCCTGGGACTCCATCCCATAGAGGGATTCTTCTAGGATGCGGATGGCCTCCAGGGTCTCCTGCACGCTGTAGTACTCGAAAGGCACCTTCTGGGGCACTGCAAAGTGGCCGTCCTTGGCCCCGAGGGCTTGGCTGTGGGGGACAGCAGAGGCGCTGCTGGGGACATCTTTCTCCCAGGAGATGTCACTCTCGGAGAGGTTGTCGCTGCTCCAGAAGGTGTCACTCTTTAGGGAGATGATGTTGTGGTCTGAGCTGTTGTCTTCTGAGGAGATGTCGCTTTTTGGGGAGAAATTGTGCTCTGGGGAGGTGTCGCTCTTGGAGGAGATGTTGCGCTCTGCAGAGATGTCGCGCCCCGAGGAGGTGTCACTCTTTGGAGAGATGTTGTGCCCTGAGGAGATTTCACTCTCAAAGGAGGTGTCGCGCTCTGAGGAGGTGTCGCTTTCTGAGGAGATGTTGCTGCCCAGGGGTGTCTGCGTGGGGGAGGCCCTGCTGGAGCTGTTGATCACTGAAGAGCATTCCTCGGTGTTTTCAGAGGCAGGGATGGAGGTTGGCAGCTGGGTGGGTGCTGGGGCCACCGCTCTCCCCTCTCTGCCGGCGCCACCACGTTCCCCAGGTGTGGGGACACCGGTGTCAGGGTCCTGGCCAACCTGCCCTGCATCTGGGGAGGAACCAAAGAGCCTGAGGGCGTCTTGGGGAGCTGTGCCGGGCCCTGCTGAGGCCAAGGGGACTGCGCCCACCTGGGGCCCGCAGCAGTGTCCCTGGGGTTGCTCTGGGGCGGGGGCTCAGCCCCCGACGTTGGGGGTGCCCGGACGGGGACCAGGGACCTCCCCTCGCACCTTCTGCGCGTCGGACCCGCAGAGGGGCGGCCGCTGCCTGAAGGCGCCCTTGGCTGCGTTGGCCCCGGCTGTGGAGCTGGGAGGGGGAACGGGCAATAAAGAGCTGGGGTTTCCAGGCACTTTTGGTCCTTGCCGTGATTTCTTTATTTCTTTCCTTATTCCCCCCCTCCCCGGCTGGTGTCGGGGCTGCCCAAGGTGCAGGCAGAGAAGGGGAGGAGGGTCCCTGCCTGGCCGGCAGCTCCCCCCTGGCCGTTGTGGGTGTGATTTGGGGTGATGGGGCAGCGCAGGGAGGCAAAGCCGGGCTGCGGAGCCGCGGACGAGGGTGATTGTGCCGAGGCTTTGGGGGCTTTGCCCCGAGCCCTGTCCCCGCGGGAGGGGACGCTGGCCGGGGTCCAGCCGAAGGCCTGGCAGCCCTTGTGGTCATGTGTGTTTGTCCCCTCCCACTCCCCAAGGTCTGTCCTTGTCCCAGGGCCTCCGTGCTGCTTTCTGCGTGGGGCCGTGTCCGTGGGTCCGGCGGGGACCCATCTGCCCCGGCTGCCCCTGGGGAAGGGGACAGGGGAGTCCCCCCCCACTACTGCCACCCCGCTGGTGGTGACTCGGCACTGGGGGCAGCTCGGTGCCCTTCGGGGTCCCATGTGGGGCTGTGGCACCTTATGGGGGCCGATTCCCGCTGTCCCCCGCGCTCCCTCCCCTCCCAGACAGGCACGGAGCGGGGCTGGAGAAACAACTTTTAATGGAAAAACACGAGAGAAAAGGTCCTATAGAAGCTACTCTAACACCCCGTCCCTCAAACACGCCCCCCTCCCCTAAACTCACCCCCCCATCTCTTAAAATACACTACCCCCCCTTTAAATATACCCGCCTCCCCTAAACACACCCACCTCCCCAAACACACTGCCCGCTACAACTTTTAATGGAAAAACAGGAGAGAAAAGGCCCTATCGAAGCTACTCTAACCCCCCCCCCAAACATGTCCCTCTCCCCAACCCCCCCAAACACAACACCCCCCAGATACAGTCCCCTCCCTTAAATCTGCCCCCACACCCCTCCCCTAAATACAACCCTCCCCCCACCCCCTAAATGCACCCCCCCTCTGCCCCCCATCATCTGCGTCTCCTTGCTGGGGGGCATCTCTTCCCCCTTGCCACCCCCAGCCTGTCTGCCAGAGCCCTGCGCTTCCTGGGTGACAGCGACGGGGAGCTCGTCCCCCACTTTGTCCCCTGCTTTGTCCCCGGCTTCTCTGCCATGGTGGACTGGGCTGGTGGCAGCTCCATCCCCGTGTCCCTGCACGACTCCTGGGACTTTGTCCTGGAGAAGATATCTTCCAGGACGACGACGGCCTTCCGGGTCACCTCCACGCCAAAGTACTTGACAGGCACCTCCTGGGGCACTGCAAGGTGGCCGGCCGTGTCCCCGAGGGCTTGGCTGTTGGGGACAGCAGAGCGGCTCCTGGGGACATCGCTCTCAAGGTGGCCAGCCGCGTCCCCGAGGGCTTGGCTGTTGGGTACAGCAGAGGAGCTGCTGGGGACATTACTCTCTGGCCCATAGAGGAATTCTTCCAGGATGCGGGCACCCTCCAGGAGCTCCTCCATGCTGCAATCGAGCATCAGCAGCTCCTCAGGCAGCGAGAGCGAGTCGACGTCACAGAGGGTGGCGGCTTCACCGGTGCCACCGTGGTCACAGTCCAAGAGCCTCAGGGCCTCCTTGAGAGATACCTCGTGGGGCACGGCAAGGTGTCCGGCCGTGACCACGAGGGCTTGGCTGTGGGGGATGTCGCTCTCCCAGGAGTTGTCGCTGCTCGAGGAGGTGTCACTCTTTAGGGAGATGATGTCATACTCTGAGATGTCCTGCTCTGAGTAAGTGATGTTCTTTGGGGAGAAGGTGAGCTCTGGGGAGATGTCGCTCCAGGGAGAGATGTTGCTCTTTGGGGAGCTGATGGTGCTCCAGGGGATGTTGCTGCTCAGGGGTGTCTGCGCGGGGGAGGCCCTGCTGGAGCTCTTGGTCTCTGAGGACCATTCCTTGGTGTTCTCGAAGACAGGGATGGATGTTGGCAGCTGGGAGGGTGCTGGGGCCACCGCTCTCCCCTCTCTGACGGTGCCACCAGGGTCCCCAGGTGTGGTGATGCTGGTGTCGGGGTCATGGGAGACCTCCACCGTGTCCAAGGAGGAAAACAAGAGCCAGAGGGGCTCTTGGAGGATCATGTCCTTGGTGACTTCAATGTTGGCATCCAGGTCACCAGGAGCTTCTTTGTGGGGGGCAGCAGCAGGGCTGGGGGGGAAGTAGGTGCCCGTGGGGACACGGCTGGCAGGGGGTGCCCCCGCGTAGGTGACCTTGAGGTGCTGGCGGCCCGGGATGGAGGTGAGCAGCAGTGGGGGAGTTGCGGGCACCGCTGTGCCCTGGTGGCCGTAGTCTGGGAGCTGCGTCAGTTGGCAAGGTGGTGGTTGTCCCTGGGGGGTGCCAGGGGCTGCCCAGGCCGGGAGGGTCCCGCAGCCCCAGGGGCCCCACAGGGCAGAGCCTGGTGGAGCAGCGGCGCCATGGCTGAGGGTGGCAGTGGCCGGCGCAGGCACGTTGGTGACGGTCCACTCGACGTGGAAGAAGTGTGGGTGAACGCAGCAGCAGCCGCATAGGGCCCTGTATAGCCCTGTGTGGGTAGAATGGAGCCACACTGGGCCGGGGGCACCCTCCAGGGCACCCGCCGAGCCACCCCCCATGGCCATCAGGGTGCTGGTGGTGTCAGGGTGGCAGAGGGGACAGGGGTGCCATACCTGGTGGTGGGGCCTGTGGGACCTGTGGGGCCGCCCCCACTGGGGGTGCCCAGGCCGTGGGGAAGAGCAGCTGCTGCCCGGGCGGTGGGAACAGGGTGGCTGCGCCTGGAAGAGAGACAGGAGCCATGGTCACCTCCTGCGCTCTTGGCCCCGACAGCGTCCCTGGGCTGTGGGTCAGGGTCGTTCCCTGCCTTGGGGGTAGAAGGTTTGTGGGAGCACGAAAGCCTGAAGGCTCTGGGGCGCCGGGGGAGCACTGGTGCCGCGCAGTGGGAGCCACCGAGGTGGCAGCGCCATGGTGGGTCCCCTCAGTCTCTCTGCTGCTAAGGACTCTTTGGCGTCTCCAGGATGGAATGTTGGGGCTCCCTGTGCTCCGCCCCCTCCCAACGGCCCCCCCAACAGCCCCCCCAGCTCCTGCTGGGGAGGGAAGGGGCTCGGGGGGGCTGGGTGTCCCCGGATCCCACCAGGGGCTCTGTGTGCAAGTGCTTTTTGCTTTCAACAGTATTTTTCAGGGGGCGAAAGGACCAAGTTGGTTCAGCCGAGCTTTGTGGGGACGAAGCTGCACCCGCAGCCTCCTTGTGCCACACGGCAAATGCCTCTGTGACTGTCGCCTGTGCTGTGCTGCCTGGAGTGACGCAGAGACAGGAACAAGGACCTGGAGGGTGCGAGGGAAGGTCACGCAGCACCCCTCGGTGGCACGCTCCCCTGCCCAGCCCTCCCGCAAATCCTGCTCTCGGGTCTTTTAGTCTCCTCGTTGGGAAACAAGCAGCTCTGGGTCCCCCTCGGAGGGGGCTGTACCTTCCCTGGGTGCGTGACACCGGGAGGAGACGGTACCCACCGCTGCATGCTCCCAGAAAAGGCCGGGATTCTGCACAACATCTGCAGAATGGATCCGCATAGGGCCTCCTCAGCCCTATCTGTAGGAATTTGCCGTGTGTTTAGGCAGGAAGGTGAAGTTGGTAGCTACGGCTCCCAGAAGCAGCTGACTAGAAGAAAGAAAAGAACAAAAACAAAGCAAAAAATAAACCACGGAGAGGTTTGTGTCCAGTACAACAGAGCCACCGGTACCCTGTTGCATGGCCCTGTGGCTCTACAGCGAAGGTGATGGCAGTCAGATGTGTCAAACCAAGCCTCTACCCTCCTGAAAATTTAGGGCTGCTGCACAAAACCGCCTCCGGTGCTGAGCTTTGACCTGCTCCTGTCATGAAATAATGACAGCCTGCGGAGGCATAATTTAGCCCAGACCTGAAGACGTCTCTTTTAAGGTTAAAAAGTCCTCCCAGCTAAACTTTATCCAACAGCAGCAATGAAAAAATTAACTTGTCTGGTATTAATTTGGGTTCCTCTCATTAAGGAAGCCATGCAGGATCACAGCCTGGAGGGTCCATCTTTGCTTTATCCCAACTTCCCATATCCACTGCAAGGTTTAATTGGTTTCATGGCACCGTATCCCAACAAGGATTTAAAATGATCCGGTTGCTAACAGACCTGGTTGCTTTAACCCTGAACCCCAGCACTGGAGGGACGCAGCCTCCCGATAAGGACAATGCCCCTATTGCTGGGCAGTCACCCAGAATCGGTGCCAAAACGGGTTCTGAAGTTTGGTGACCTGAAGACCAGCCTCACCCCTGGCAATGCCATGCCGAGAGTCAGCAGGAGCCACTGAAAAGCTCCTCCCCACCTCTCGCCGTGCCTGTGCAGAGCCAAATCCCTGCCAGTGCCAGAAGGCATTGAGGGCAGATGTGGTGGTGTGCTCTTCCCTTTTTCCCCCCCCCCGGCTCCTGCTCAAGCCATGGCCATCAGCGGGAGTTGTGATGAGTCGCACTTGAACTGTGGGAGATGGCTGGCAACATAACCAAAACCCTGTCTGGAGTGGGAACCTGGGTATCTTGTTCCCATGAGAATATGACTGTAGGTCAATTCTCTTACTCCATAAACAGTGGACAGCCCAAGAGCCCTTTGAGCTCTCCTACACGGCAGCGGCTGCACGACAGGCTCTCCCCTGGAGCGGGGATGCTCGCTTAAGGTTCTTCTCCTCAAGGCCGAGAGATTCCTTGCCGCAACAGATTCTCGGTAAGTGACTAATAGCATGCTAAACTTTGAAATCTTAGCTAAGGGATCTAAGGATTGATTGCGCATCTAGAATCCTTTAGACATAAACCGTTGACCAAGTCTGGGACTAGGACTGGATCCAGCCGCAGCCAGACTCCTCTCTGAGAAGGAGTTTAGAAAGCCAGGGGGTCCTTTCTGAACCTCGTGACTCAACGGGAGGGTCTCCCTGAGAGCTTGTCTGACCCCGGCCTCTATGCAGTAAATAATCAAGTGTGCCCTGGCATCGAACCTCGTAAAACACTGTCGCATTCACTGCTAACTTTGTTAAATTACTGTTTTATGTTAATAAACATTTCACTACTCTCTTAGAAGTGAAGTTATTCACTGGGCTCGGCCCGCGACACCTGGCCTAGTCGGCAGGATGTCAGGAGTTATCACTGATTATTTAGGGAGGCATGGAGTGAACCCGAGCCCCAAATCCTCAGAGGAATGGGCTGGTGATAATTGGTCCAATTGGGAAGTCGTTGAAGAGTACTTGAAAGCCATTAGGGGCCCTACAAAGGATGGCAAAGATAAGGGAGTCCTCTGTAAAATATTAGGCACTTGTTTAGAAGCCGCGTACCAAGACAGGGAGAATAGGAATAGGAGAGAGCAGGAATTAGAGAAGGAAATAGAGAGCAGGAAGGCAGCTGAGTTACTGATACCTTTTAAAAATGAACAGCTGCAAAAACGATTGCAGGAAGAGAAGGAGAAAAGGCGGAAATTGGGAGAAAAGGTCAAAATGATGCTTATGCAGGCTCCCCACCCCCCTGACATTGTACAGATTAGGAAACTGATAGTATCCCCTGAAGATTGGGACGGAAACATTTGGGGTGATCCCGATGATAGCGAGTCAGAAGAAGACATTCCTTTTTTCCCCACAAATCCTCCCGAATATGAAGCCAGACCCATTGTTAAAACAGAAGGAACTGCGGGACCTCGGGGTGCTAATCCACGGCATACCACGCGAACCAGTCCCTGGGGTCCGCTGCAAGTGACAAATTTGCAAGAGAGATATAGCAGAAACCCCGGTGACACTGAAACTGAATCCTTGTGGCGAGTATGCTTAACTGGCGGCGACCGAATCATGTTAAGCCGGTGTGAAAAATAGTGAAGGTGTTGTTGGCTTTCGCCATAATAACAAGGCTATAAATCTTTGACTTATAAGGATAACTAACCTTTAGTAAATTAGGAAACATGAGAAACCTCAAAGATAACAACTAACGGCAACTGTGAAGAAAAACATCATGAAGAAAAACATCCGAGAGAAACAAAAGAGAACTTCTCCAAAAGACTCCACAAGTGATTAACAGAAGGAAACAGATGCAGAGGAGAAGAGAGCTGATGATAATCGATCCTACCAGAAGGAAACACATGCATGGGAAAAGGGAGCTGATCCTACCAGAAGGAAACAGCTGCATGGGAAAGGGGAACTGAAGATCATGGATCCTCAGAAACAATTCAGAAGGAAACACACACATAGAAGAGAAAAAGGACTAATAATAATCAATCCTTATCAACAATTACTCTGTCTAAAAGAGGGAATACGTATGCAATATTGAATGTATATAAGACATGGTTGAAGTGTTAGCTGGTGCGCCTCTGACTTGAGTCATGCACCCAGCGCTGTGCTTTTGCTTTATTGACTTTGTCCCTATAATAAAGTAAGTGCCATTTCTCTTTAAGAGATCTGGCAATTTATTACAATTTGGGGGCTCGTCCGGGAGAATTCACTTGGTCCCAGTGGGCTCCGAGACCCCGAGCAGGAGGTGCACCCCACCGATTTCGGCGGCCTGCTCGCAGGACTTCCTGGTGCCTGTTGAGACTCCAAGCTGATAATGCCACGAGAGGAGGGACTCATAAAGCAAAAGGGGTAAGTCTCCCCAGGAAAACCCGCGGTAGCCCATAATTCTTGTGCACGAAGACCCAGGCAAGAAAACAGGACTGTAAGTACTGCTTGGTTGGGCGGGTTTGGGGCTTGATTGCTGCATGTGTGGAACTCGGACCGGACGATCTGGATCTGGGGAGCGAGTGTGGAGTCTTTCTAAGCGCGGTTCCAATCTCCCGCAAGGGAATTGGCCGGTGAAGAGTCGAAGCGTCAGAGATTGAGTGAAAGACAGCCCCGGGAAAATTGGGTGCTTGACTGCTGTGGTGAGCGGAAGACAGCCCCAGGGAAAAGGGGAGCGGGAAAGTGCCGGCAGATATACCCCAAGACAGTCCTTTGGGGATAAAATTGGCTAATTGGAATATTGATCTGGCTACTAAAAATAAGGCTAAAGTTAAAATGATTCAGTATTATATGATAGAATGGACAAAGGAACCTCTACGAGCAGACCATTTGTATTGGCCTAGATATGGGCCCTTTGAAGGGTGGATGTGCCAGGCTTTAAACCTTTATGTAAACTCTAAAGAATCCTTCAGCCCAGAGGAGAGGGAATATGCCTCCTGCTGGAAAGGGGAGATTTGGCCAAAAGGAGTTAGTACCTTTCAAATAGCTGAGATCTCAAGGGAAGAAAAGGAGAAGCGGTGGGATCCTCTGGAAGTTTTGCCCCCTCCCTACCGCCTCCCTCCAACAGCCCCCCCTTCTCCTGGAAAAGAGCTGACACCTAGTGCTAGGAGAAGGTCGGACAGGTCTCAGAGGTTCATTGAAAAAGTATCACTTCCAAACTCTCCCAGGTTACGGCGGAAAACTTCTGTTAAAGTCAAGGAATCGGAAGACCAAGACACGGTGCAGGAAAGCCCAGGAGTTAGTTTATTCCCCTCAAGGGAAGTACCCCTGGGGGGAGCACAAGGGGGGATAGGATTTGTAAACGTTCCTTTGACTCCCACTGAAGTCAGGAACTTTAAAAAGGAATTAAAAAGGATTACTGGAAGATCCAATAGGCCTATCAGAACAATTAGACCAATTCCTAGGCCCTAATATTTATACCTGGGAGGAAATGCAGTCAATAAGAAGTATAATATTTTCTCCCGAAGAACGGCAAAGGATTAGAACAGCTGGGATGAGAATTTGGGAAAGGGAAAATCAGCAAGGCCCACCTGGGGACCAGAAGATGCCAATAGTACACCCAAATTGGAATCAAAATGATGTAGAGGGTCGCAGGAACATGAGTGATTATCAAAATTTAATTATTAAAAGTTTAAAAGAAGCCAATCCTAGAGGGCAGAATGTAACCGAAGCATTTGATGGGCAGCAGGGAAGGGAGGAAACCCCGACCAAATGGCCTGAAACGCTGCGACCTGACATGAGACAGTGCTGAGGAAGAGATTCAGAGAGTCCCGCGGGGCAAACATTACTGAGAGTTCCAGTTGTTACACGCGCCTGGCCAGGCATTCGAAGAAAATTAAGAGAAACCAGAGGACTGGCAGGATCAGGGCCTGAACGAATTACTGAGGGAAGCTGAGAAAGTATATGTACGAAGAGATGAGGAGAAGGCTAAAGCAAAAGCTAAAATCATAGTAGCCACTATGAGGGAAGGAAATATTCAGAAAAATCCCAGGGTGATGGGGGGGATGGGAGGGAATCC
Organism: Larus michahellis; assembly: GCF_964199755.1. NCBI lineage: Eukaryota > Metazoa > Chordata > Aves > Charadriiformes > Laridae > Larus > Larus michahellis. The sequence goes on along the minus strand of NW_027436445.1, from coordinate 962,422 downwards.
TGACAGGCGGGAGGAGACTTTTAGACGGAACCAGATCCCTCCCAGAAGGGGACCATCGGGAACTGAGAAAAGGAATGAAGGAAGTGGATGTTTCTATTGTGGGAAACTTGGGCATTTTAAGAAGGAATGTCCTCAAAGGGATAAAGATCGGGAAATGTTTAGAGAAATTGAGGATTAGGGCTGTCAGGGGCTCTACCTCCTGGAGGATAGCTATCACCTTGAGCCCTTGATAAACCTAAGAGTGGGCCCCAGGAGAAGGTATTAGAATTTCTAGTAGATACAGGAGCTGAGCGAACTTGTGTTTGTAACATACCTAAAGGATGCGTTATAAGTAAAGAAGTAATTAATGTAACGAGAGCAAAGGGGGAAAGTTTTAAAGTCCCGGTGATCAAGCAGGTGGTTTTTGAAGGTAATGACAAAATAGGTGTAGGGAATATTTTGCTAGTGCCTGGAGCTGGGTGCAATCTGTTGGGAAGAGACTTGCAGATCCAGCTGGGGGTTGGAGTAATCCCCGAGGAGGGGAAAATGGTTGCAAAAATATTAAGTCAGGAGGATGAATCCAAAATTAATCAGCAAGTTTTGGCTACAGCGGACATATAGGTTGGTGCAAGACTTACGGGAGGTGAATAAGAGAACTTTGGCTCGGTGTCCTGTTGTACCAAACCCTTATACCCTTCTGAGCAAAGTTCCCCCGGAACACAGCTGGTTTAGTGTAGTGGATTTAAAAGATGCGTTTTGGGCATGTCCCCTGGCTGAGGAAAGTCGAGATATCTTTGCTTTTGAACGGGAGGACCCAAACACCGGAAGTAAACAGCAGCTTAGACGGACAAAGCTCCCTCAAGGGTTTACGGAGTCTCCCAACCTGTTTGGACAGGCTCTGGAGGAGCTGTTACTATCTTTTCACACCCCTCCAAAAACTCAAATCACTCAGTATGTAGATGACTTATTAATATCAGGGGAAGAGGAAAAATTAGTCAGAGAAGTAACAATTCAGTTATTAAACGTTTTAGGAGAGAAAGGTTTAAGGGTTTCCAAGGGAAAGTTACAATTTGTAGAACCTGAAGTACGATACTTAGGGCATATAATAAGTCAGGGAAGTCACAAATTAAACCCCGAGAGGATTGCCGGAATAATATCCCTCCCACCCCCAACTACAAGAAGAGAAGTAAGGAAGTTATTAGGACTACTAGGGTACTGTAGATTATGGATCGAGGGGTATACCCAGGCGGTGAAATTTTTATACGAAAAATTGATGGGAGAAGATAAGATAGAGTGGACACAGAATGACGATGAAAAACTAGAAGAACTAAAGTCAAAACTGATAAAAGCTCCGGTTCTGAGCCTACCATCATTAGGGAAACCCTTCTATTTGTTTGTCAATGTGGAAAATGGGATAGCCCATGGAATTTTGGCCCAGGAATGGGGAGGGGTGAGGAAACCGGTAGCGTACTTATCAAAATTATTAGATCCAGTCAGCCGAGGTTGGCCAATATGCATCCAAGCGGTAGCCGCTACCTCGATACTCGTGGAAGAAAGTCGAAAACTCACTTTCAGGGGTAAGCTAATAGTTCACACTCCACACTCTGTAAGGAATATCTTAAATCAGAAAGCAGATAAATGGTTGACGGATTCTAGGATGTTGAAATATGAGGCCATTTTACTAGACAACGAAGACCTAACCTTGGTAACAATAAGAATCAAAATCCTGCCCAGTTTCTATATGGGGAACCTAAAGAGGAACTAGTACACGATTGTTTAGAAGTAATAAATTATCAGACAAAAATCAGAGAAGATTTGACTGACCAAGCCTTATCGGTAGGAGAAGAGATATACATAAATGGATCATCTAGGTGTATACAAGGGAAAAGAATGTCTGGATATGCAATAATAGATGGGAGTAACATGACGATTATAGAAAAAGGAAAACTGCCATCTAATTGGTCTGCTCAAAGCTGTGAGTTATACGCCTTAAAAAGAGCATTAGAATTTCTAGCATATAAGGAAGGAACTATTTATACAGATTCTAAATATGCATTTGGGGTGGTACATACTTTTGGAAAAATCTGGGAAGAAAGAGGATTACTAACTTCAAAAGGAAAAGGACTAGTTCACGAGGAGTTAATATTGGAGGTATTAGAAGCTTTAACTCTACCTAAGGAAATTGCAGTAATCCATGTAAAGGGGCATCAGAAAGGATTAACACCAGAAATAAGGGGAAATAATCCAGCTGACCAAGAGGCGAAAGAGGCTGCTGAAAATGGGGAAGAGAAATTATTAGTTGTTCAACAGAGAAAAGAGGAGCGAGGTAATATTCCTCAATTCACTGAAGCTGAAGAAAAGGAATTGACTAGAATAGGAGGAGAAAAGACTCCGGAAGGAAAATGGGTGCTACCTAATGGGCGTCAGATCGTAAATAAAACATTAGCAAGAAAAATATTGGAGGAATTGCATAGAGAAACCCACTGGGGAACGCAGGCCATTTGCGATCGCTTTCTTAGAAAATGTGGATGCATAGGGGTGTTCGGAGTAGCTAAACAAATCACCGAGAGGTGTATAACTTGCCAAAAGGTGAATAAAAAGGTAATGAGAAAACCCATCCATGGAGGGCAGGAGTTTGCCTTATGCCCCTTTCAAAATATACAGGTGGATTTTACAGAACTCCCACAAGTCCAAAGGTGGAAATTCCTCTTGGTATTAGTAGACCATCTTACCCATTGGGTGGAGGCAATTCCAGTCACTAGAACAGCGGCTAATGTAGTAACAAAGATCCTGCTAGAACAAATTATTCCTAGATACGGAATGGTTCATAGAATAGACTCTGACAGGGGAACACATTTCACCTCCAAAATAATCACCCAGAGAACTCAAGCGTTAGGTACTCAATGGGAGTTACACACTCCATGGCACCCCCAAAGCTCAGGAAGGGTTGAACGAATGAATCGGACTTTAAAAAGGGCTTTAACCAAATTAATGATAGAAACTCAACTGTCATGGGTCAAGTGCCTCCCTTTAGCATTACTCAGGGTTCGAACTCAACCCAGAATGGATCTCGGAGTCTCTCCATATGAAATGATGTTTGGTTTGCCCTTCTTGGCTTCACAGCAGGAAATGGCTACTTCTGAAGGAGGGGAGGCTAGTATTAAACAATACGTAATGCAGACTGCAAAGAACTTGGAACAACTAAGAAATAAAGGGTTGCTCCCACAAACTACCCTGTTGGATTTTAAGATCCATAACATTAAAATTGGAGAACGGCTTTTAGTAAAAACTTGGAGAGAGCAATCTTTAACTCCTCAATGGGAAGGTCCCTTTCAGGTGCTGTTGACTACGGAAGCTGCAGTATGGACGAAGGAAAAAGGGTGGACTCACGCCAGCAGAATAAAAGGACCAGTAGAAGAACCTAGAGATTGGACTCTGACTTCAACTCCCGGGGACACCAGACTCACCTTAAAACGCCAACCAACGCGGTGATGTGTGGGAGAGGAACTGAATAATAACTTAGAAATCACAGAAACTTGGGGAGTGAAACCAGAACTTTATCGTTGGTTTCGGGTACGGCCGGGGCAAACCTTAAGGAAAAGTAGATATCCTCCTTGGGGAAGAGCACTCCCGTTACAGACAGGAGGGTCAGGGTTGTATAAAACTGAAAACTCTCTGTTTGCACTTGCACGTGATTTATATAAAGAAGATAGTCGGCTATATCCTAACCTTGAGGAAGAACTACAGCCCCCTCCAGTAGCCCGTAGTATACCTTGTCTGATACATCCCTGTGCTAGACATCGTAGTTGGGTGAAGTGCGAATGCTTAGGTTGTAAGCAAAATTGGTATTACCATTCATCCCAAAGACATCCCTTCTGTTTAAATTGCTGGAAGCAAAATTCGAGTTTGGCTCAAACTCAGATATGATATACCAATATCGTAACATTGATTTGTGGGTGGGAATTGCTAGTGCCGGTTCTGTGGGAAATTCCTGAAGAATGGTGGGAAACAGTGGTTTATAATTGGAAAAAACGATTTTGCTTGGAAAAGAGATAAGAACCCTACCTGCTACAAGAGCCAGGGATACCGGATGAAAAGAGGATGGAGGGCAAGACCAGGTTGGCCACTGTACTCGCTGCCAAGAAGAATTATTTCTCTGCTGTTGGAAGCACCCCAATAGGCATGAGAGGTAGGAGTATAAGCCATACTGGACCTCCACTCCTCGTATTGTTATTAGCGGTATCCTTAGTACCCAGTAACGAATGCATGAAGTGTTACCAGCAGGTCTCCTGGAATAGGAAGATGGTTTCCACGATGGCAGTGCATTCGCATATCAACAGCCGCTGTTATAACTGCCGTGAGTTAACAGTGTGCAAATACGACCAACACGAATACTGGGTTGGGAAGAGTTTAGGAATGGGCGGAACAAGACTAGGAGTGCATTGTCCTAGAGGGGAGCAATGGCTCTGCTTTACTAAAGCCGGGCATTGGGACATATCAGACGGAGGTGGGGTACAAGATATGATAAAAGCCGAAATAGTGAAAAATAAAATAGAACAAATTAAGAAAAAAATAACTCCAAAATTTGATGGAGAATTGCATGCAAAAATCAGAAAGCAGTTGGAGGAAGAAATAGGACTCCCAACATTAGGAAAGAATTTGTTTGTAGATTTGAGGGAAAGAATAAGCAGAGAATTAAATGTAACAAATTGCTGGATTTGCGGAGGGCCTTTAATGACGGAAGAGTGGCCTTGGGAAGGGAGCAGTTTAGGGCCAGTGGAACTCCTTAAATGGAATCGTACCAGTAGCACACGAGAAGACCGACCTGAGGGATGGATTTTGAGTTCTATCACAATAGGGGAAGAATGCCTACGGAGAGAGGGTAAAAATTATTTAAAGAGTGCGGGACATTCTCCTTGTAAAAGACTTCAAATCAGCAATGGGACTTCCACCTGGTGGTACCCCGAAAAGCCAAAATGGGTATGGGCCCTAAATAATAATACAGGAAATTGTGAATATGACAGTATAACCAGACTTTTTAAATGTCAAAAAAGGGTCCTAAACCCTTATCAAAACATCCCAGAAATATCCAAGTTTTGGGAAAATATAGCGGAGATGCAGACAGAGTTTTGGAAAGCCCCTGAAGGGTTATTCTGGATATGCGGCAAAAGAGCTTATTCAGAACTACCTTCTAAGTGGAAGGGTAGCTGTACCCTTGGTATTATCCAGCCGGGATTTTTCTTATTGCCTGGACCAAAAGGGGATGATTTAGGAGTACCGGTATATGAGTCCTTAAAAAGAACTAAAAGAGATATTCTAGGAGGATCTCAGAGGTGGGGTGAAGAGGATTGGCCTCCTGAACGGATAATCCAAGCATACGGACCAGCCACTTGGGCTCAAGATGGCAGCTGGGGTTACCGGACTCCCATTTACATGTTAAACCGCATTATCCGACTACAGGCGGTTGTAGACATAATATCCAATAGAACAGCTCGAGCAATAAATCTAATAATGAAACAGCAAAAACAAATGAGGGCTGCGATCTACCAAAACTGATTAGCCTTAGACTACTTACTGGCGGAAGAAGGGGGCGTTTGCGGAAAATGGAACACTTCAGATTGTTGTTTAAAGATAGATGATAATGGGGATGCAATATTGGAAATAACAGAAGAAATCCAGAAAATTGCGCATGTACCGGTTCAAAAATGGGAATCTATGTTAAACGATAATTGGTGGAATAATGTTTTTGGGGGAAGCTGGTGGAAGAAACAAGGCTACATTCTCTTATGTTCAATTGCTGGTTTATTATTTCTTCCTTGCTTAATCCCTTGTTTTATACGCTTAATTGTAACAGTAGTCCAAAGCAAGCAAGTAGTTCCCATGCCCAAGACTCCAAAATTGGCAGCCTCAGGCTCAACTAAAAAGGTAATGATGGTATTAAGGAGAATAAGAAATACTCCACAACAATTGGAAGAAGCAGAATCGATCTATGAACAAAACAAATGGATTAAGCAAAATGAAAGTTATGGCTCAAGCCAAATGTAGTATAAAAGACAAAAAGGGGGAATTGTGAAAAACAGTGAAGGTATTGTTGGCTTTCGCCGTAATAACACGGCTATAAATCTTTGACTTATAAGGATAACTAACCTTTAGTAAATTAGGAAACATGAGAAACCTCAAAGATAACAACTAACGGCAACTGTGAAGAAAAACATCATGAAGAAAAACATCCGAGAGAAACAAAAGAGAACTTCTCCAAAAGACTCCACAAGTGATTAACAGAAGGAAACAGATGCAGAGGAGAAGGGAGCTGATGATAATCGATCCTACCAGAAGGAAACACATGCATGGGAAAAGGGAGCTGATCCTACCAGAAGGGAACAGCTGCATGGGAAAGGGGAACTGAAGATCATGGATCCTCAGAAACAATTCAGAAGGAAACACACACATAGAAGAGAAAAAGGACTAATAATAATCAATCCTTATCAACAATTACTCTGTCTAAAAGAGGGAATACGTATGCAATATTGAATGTATATAAGACATGGTTGAAGTGTTAGCTGGTGCGCCTCTGACCTGAGTCATGCACCCAGCGCTGTGCTTTTGCTTTATTGACTTTGTCCCTATAATAAAGTAAGTGCCATTTCTCTTTAAGAGATCTGGCTATTTATTACAACCCGTTTGGTGGGGGGCTCGCTCTGGCAGCTGCCGACCTCCTCCTCCTCCTCGCCCCCGCCGCTGGGCTCGCCCCGGGCCCGCAGGTAGGCATGGAACTGCTCCTTGGAGGCGAGGAACCTACAGAAACATCACACCCCTGTCACCCCAGCCATGGGGGGAGCGGTGTGACAGGGCCATGGGGGACAGGGGGCTGCTGGGGGGACAGCGGGGCCGGGCATGTACTGGGGGGGCAGTGCAGAGGCTTGGCATGTACCGGGAGGGGGTTATGGGGGGGCCGTACACGTAGTGGGGGGGTTATGGAGGGCCCTGGCCCCTACCAGGGGGGTTATGGAAGGGCCATACCTGTACCCGGGGGGTTATGGGGAGGTCTGCGCATGTACTGTGGGGGTTGGGGGGGGGCCTGGCACGTACCGAGGGGGGTTAGGAGGGGGCCCGGGCACGTACCGGGGGGCCGGCGGGGCAGGGCCGGGGCCGGGGCCGGGGCCGTCGTGGGCCCGCACTCAGCGGGGGCCACCGCCGCCATGCTGCCGCACGCGGGGATGAGGGCAGGGGCCGGGCGGGCCACGTGACGGGGGCGCGTGTGCGGGGCGGGTATAAAAGGCCCGGCGGCGGCCAGGCCGCCTCAGAGCGGCGGCGGCGGGGCCGGGGCTTGTGTGTGCCCGGGCTGGGGGCGGCGGCCGGGCGGGCTGTGCGAGGGGTCGCAGCGCCGCTGAGGTCAGTGTCCGTCCAGCTGTGGGAGGCTCTGAGCGCTCTGCGGGGGAGCAGGGCCTGTGGGCTGGGGGCGGCCCTCAGGAAGGGCCTGGCCGTGGGGGCAGGACCCCCGGGGGAGGGGCTGTCCGTGTGGGGAGGGGCGGCGCGGGGCGGCCGGTGTGTGGGCCTTGCACCGGGGAGAGGTGTCGTCCCGTGTTGTGGCTCCTGAGGGCCTGTGTTTTGGGGCACTTCCTGGGTGCTGACCTGTGAGGCGTTCGGGATGAGCAGCAGCTGCTGTGCCGGGGGAGCAGGGCTCATCCTGGCTCGAGGGACAGAACAACCCCCCTAGAGGCCCCCATCTGGTGACCTCTGAGGGGTTCTGTGCTTTGGGGCTTTGGCTCTTCTGCCTCCTGCTGGCTGTCAGCTGGAGAAGGTGGAGCTCTCTGCAGAGATGCAGGGCGCTGGGTGTGGGCTTTTTTAATGTGGGGTTTTTTGAAGCAGTAAATGCAAGGCCTGGTTGCTCAGGGCTCAGCCGTCTCCCATTGCACAGAGGTGTAAATCTGCTTGAAGCTGTCCCGTGGGCAGAATTCTGTTGGTGCTGCTCCGGCAACAGGGTTTTCCACATTACCCTTTGGAAGCGTTTTCAAGCTCAGCCCAGCAGAGGTGTGAGAGGGCTTTGTGTTTCGGCTGCTGGTGGCCCATGGGAGGAACTGTTTTTTGCTCCTCCTTTGGTGCAGGCCGTTGTGCCTTCTTCCTGCTGTGGGCAGGCTGCAGGATGGATGGAGGAGCCGTGGGACAAAGTCACCTTCCCTCTGGGGGCTGGGGTCGTTCTCTGACATGGGCTGTAGCCAGCACAAAACTCACTGCAGATGTTTGGTGCTGCCACACGTTCCTGGTGGGTGTATGAAGGAGGCTGTGCTGCTAATGCAGCGAGCAAGGGCTGGTGCTCATGAGAGTGGCCGGAGTGCAAAGTCTGTCCTTGTGTTTGGTGTGTGGGTGGGAGTTCAGACTGAAAGACAGAGTGATGTGACAAGTGTGGGGTGCTTGGTGTGAGATGGCACTCTCTGACCTCTGCTTCCTCCCCTATAGCTGCCCCATCTTCCCCATGTGTTTGGGACCCTGGTTGCAGCCTCTCCAGCTCCATAGTCATAGAATCGGGTCATACGGAGGTTGGAAGCGTGTCCAGGGGAGCGAGGAGCTGTGAATCCTGTGTTGCGGCTGCCTGAGCTGGGTGGCTTTCATGGGCGAGTACAGTGCTTGGATCGCCAGAGCTGTCGCTTCAACATCCTTCAGCAGCACTAAAGCAGCTTTGAAGAAAACCACTACCCAAGAACTCGCTGGGAAAGGCCAAGTCAGGAGAAAAGGAAAGGCTGATTGCAGGAGAGTGTGATGTGTATACAGGGAGAAGTAAGTCAGAAAAAGTTGAGCTGCTTGAACGTCCAAGTTAAACAAGAGACAGGTATGAATGAAAATACCCTTTCAGCGGGGCTGTGGCACCTGGTGGGGGCCCATTCCCGCTGACCCCTCCTGTGCTCCCTCCCCTCCCACACAGGCACAGAGTGGGACTGGAGAAACAACTTTTAATGGAAAAACACAAGAGAAAATGTCCTAACAAAGCCACTCTAAGCCCCCCTCCCCTAAACGCGTCCCTCCCCCCAGCCTCCCCAAATACACTCCCCCCCACCCCCTCAAATACACGCTGGTCCTCTAAACATATCCCTCACCGTGTCCCCCAGGTACACTGCCCACTACAACTTGTAATGGAAAAACAGGAGAGAAAAGGCCCTATCGAAGCTACTCTAAGCCCCCCACCCCTAAACACATCCCCCATCTCTCAAAATACGTTACCCCACCTCCAAATGCACCACCCTCCCAGATACAATCCCCTCCCTTAAATCTGCCCCCGTCCCCTAAATACAACCCTCCCCCACCCCTCAAATGCACCCCCCCTCTGCCCCCCATCATCTCTGTCTCCTCACTGGGGGGGGTCTCTTCCCCCCTGCCACCCCCGGGCAGCCTGCCAGAGCCCTGCGCTTGTTGGGTGGTAGCGACGGGGGGCTTGGCCCCCGCTTTGTCCCCCGCTTCTCCACCACGGTGGGCTGGGCCGGCGGTAGCTCCATCCCCACGTCCCCCCACGGCTCCTGGGACTCCGTCCCATAGAGGGATTCTTCTAGGATGCGGATGGCCTCCAGGGTCTCCTCCATGCTGTAGTACTCGAAAGGCACCTTCTGGGACACTGCAAGGTGGCCGTCCTTGTCCCCGAGGGCTTGGCTGTGGGGGACAGCAGAGGCGCTGCTGGGGACATCTTTCTCCCAGGAGATGTCACTCTCGGAGAGGTTGTCGCTGCTCCAGAAGGTGTCACTCTTTAGGGAGATGATGTTGTGGTCTGAGCTGTTGTCTTCTGAGGAGATGTCGCTTTTTGGGGAGAAATTGTGCTCTGGGGAGGTGTCGCTCTTGGAGGAGATGTTGCGCTCTGCAGAGATGTCGCGCCCCGAGGAGGTGTCACTCTTTGGAGAGATGTTGTGCCCTGAGATGTCACTCTCAAAGGAGATGTTGCTCTTTGGGGAGGTGTTGTTCTTTGGGGAGATGTTGAACGCAGAGATGTTGCTCTTTGGGGAGATGTCGCTCTTTGGGGATAAACTGCGCTCTGGGGAGATGTCACTCTCGGAGGAGATGTTGCGCTCTGGTGAGATGTCATGCTCTAAGGAGATGTCGCTCTTTGGGGAGGTGTTGCTCTTTGGGGAGATGTTGAACGCTGAGACGATGTTGCTTTTTGGGGAGATGTCACGCTCTGAGGATGTGTCGCTTTCTGAGGAGATGTTGCTGCCCAGGGGTGTCTGCGTGGGGGAGGCCCTGCTGGAGCTGTTGGTCACTGAAGAGCATTCCTCGGTGTTTTCAGAGGCAGGGATGGAGGTTGGCAGCTGGGTGGGTGCTGGGGCCACTGCTCTCCCCTCTCTGCCGGCGCCACCACGTTCCCCAGGTGTGGGGACACCGGTGTCAGGGTCCTGGACGACCTGCACTGCGTCTGGGGAGGAACCAAAGAGCCTGAGGGCGTCTTGGGGAGCATCTCCTCGGTCACTTCAATGTTGGCATCCAGGTCGATAGGAGCTTCTTTGTGGGGGGCTGCAATGGGTCTGGAGGAGACGCAGGTGCCCGTGGGGATGCGGCTGGCAGGGGGTGTCTGCACAGGTATGGCCGTGCCGGAGCTGTTGGTACCTGCAGGCTGTCCCTTGAGATGCTGGCGTCCGGGGATGGATGTGAGCAGCAGCGTGGGGGCTGCGGGCACCGCTGTGCCCTGGTGGCCGTAGGCTGGGAGCTGCGTCGTGTGGGGCAGTGGGTGTTGTCCCTGGGGGGTGCCAGGGGCTGCCCAGGCTGGGAGGGTCCCGCAGCCCCTGGGACCACACAGGGCAGCGCCTGGCGGAGCAGCAGTGCCATGGCCGAGGGTGGCGGTGGCCAGCGCAGGCACATTGTTGACCGTCCACTCGATGTGGACGAAGCTTGGGTCGATGCCGTAGCCACCGCATGGGGCCCTGTGCAGCCCTGTGTGGGTAGAACGGAGCTGTGCTGGGCCGTGGGCACCCCCCGGGGCACCCGCCGAACCGCCCCCCATGGCCATCAGGGTGCTGATGGTGTCAGGGTGGCAGAGGGGACAGGGGTGCCATACCTGGTGGTGGGGCCTGTGGGACCTGTGGGGCTGCCCAGGCTGCAGGGAATGGCTGCTGCTGCCCGGGCGGTGGGAACAGGGTGGCTGCTCCTGGAAGAGAGACAGGAGCCATGGCCGGCGGTCACCTCCTGCGCTCTCGTCCCCGAGAGGTGGCCCCAAGTATTGTGGAAATTCTCAGGAACTGGGATTCACTGGGCAGGCGAGGGCAGGGACACTCAGCCGGGCTTGCTGAGCCCCCGTGCCAGAACTGCCGGGGGGGGAACAGGGGAGGTGGGATGGTGAAGGTGACCGTGGAGAGGGGAGGGGGAGGCTGAAGGTGCCCAGGGTTCTTGGGTGCCAAAAGGTGTTGGGGCGGCCGAGGGGACAGGGGTGCCATACCTGGTGGTGGGGCCTGTGGGGCCGCCCCCACTGGGGGTGCCCAGGCCGTGGGGAAGAGCAGCTGCTGCCCGGGCGGTGGGAACAGGGTGGCTGCGCCTGGAAGAGAGACAGGAGCCATGGTCACCTCCTGCGCTCTTGGCCCCGAGAGCATCCCCGGGCTGTGGGTCGGGGTCTGTCCCTGCCTTGGGGGTAGAAGGTTTGTGGGAGCACAAAATCGTGCAGGCTCTGCGGCGCCGGGGGGACACGGGGGCCGTGCAGTGTGAGCCACCGAGGTGGCAGCGCCATGGTGGGTCCCCTCAGTCTCTCCGCTGCTAAGGACTCTTTGGCGTCTCCAGGATGGAATGTTGGGGCTCCCTGTGCCCCGCCCCCTCCCAACGGCCCCCCCAGCAGCCCCCCCAGCTCCTGCTGGGGAGGGAAGGGGCTCGGGGGGGCTGAGGGCCTGCAGCCCTTACAGGCAGCTACCGGGGGCTGTGAGTGCAAGTGCCTTTGGCTGGAGCCTTGGTGGCTTCCCAGAGCTGGGGTGTCTTTGGGGTGAGTGGGGCTCGGTGGGACGGTCCCACGGCTGAGGGGCTGCACTGGAGGTGCCGGGCTGTGTGTGGGGGGGTGGCAGGGCAGGGGTGGAGGGGTCGCACTGTGCCCAAGGGAGAGGTTTGATGGTCCAGCCACGATGGTGCAGTGGGGGTCTGCGACCCATCGCCCAGCCAGGATGCCGGCACTGAGGCCATGAGTCTCTGGATCTCTAGGGGATGAGGAGACACCTCTGTGTCAGGAGCCCGTCTCCTTATGGCAGATTTCATCTTCCCAGACAGCATGTGGGAAGCCCCTGGTGCTGTGAGGAGCAGGGCTGGGCAGTTCCTGCAGTTTGTGGGAAATGGGAACTTCTTGTTGGTAGCGCTCGGGGGCCATCGAGGAAAGATGCCCTGGGAGACATGGTGGTTGTGAGCGGAGAAGGACTCGTGGGAGACGGGAAGGTCTTGGCTGCAGACATCATGAAATGGTTGAGTTTCAAATTGTCAGAAAAAGGGTGGGCAGAGCTGCTCCCCTGGATTTTGGGAGCTGAATGCCCCATTAGGAAGGTTGCCGGTGATCCCAAACTGGGAGGTGCTGTTGAGTCTGTTGAGGGCCAAGAGGCCTTGCAGAAGGCTCTAGATGGCTTGGAGCGTTGGGCAATCCTGAGCGGCGTGAAATTGAAGCAGTCCAAGTGCCGTGTTCTGCAGGTGGGAGGGAGGGAGTAACGGCGGCAGCAGTGGGAATGGGGAGGGGGCGTCTGGGGAGCAGCCCTGCAGAAAGGGGTGTGGGGGTGGTGAGCAGCTCAGGAGGAGCCAGCAGTGTCCCCTGGCAGCAAGAGGGCAAGCGCATCGTGGGGGGCATCAAAGACAGTAGAAGCAGGCGGCCAAGGGAGGGGATTGTCTCACTGTGTTCAGCGCTGGCGCGGCTTCACCTGGAGCACTGTGTGTGGTGCTGGGCAGCCCTGCAGTTAACTCATGGTCAGCCCTGCAGTTTGGGTTCTGGTCTTTCTCTTCCCTTTTCCTCCTTGTCTGGCGCAGAGCAGCTCCCCGCGGCCCCTGAGAGCTGCGGGCGGTGGCGGTGCAGCTGCTGCAGGGGACGGGAGTTTTGGGTGCAGGAGGGTGCTCGGGGCGGGGGGTTGGGAGGCCGGACACGGAGCAGCAGCGGTGCCGGGAGCTGTGCCGGGCCCTGCCGAGGCCAAGGGGACTGCGCCCACCCGGGGCCTGCAGCGGCTCCCCCCGCTCCGGCAGCATCACTCGGGCAGGGGCTCAGCCCCCGACGTTTGGGGGTGCCCGGATGGGGACCAGGAACCTCCCCTCGCACCTTCTGCGTGCCAGACCCGCAGAGGGGGGGCCACTGCCCAAAGGCGCCCTTGGCTGCATTGGCCCCGGGCTGTGGAGCTGCGAGGGGGAGCGGGCAATAAAGAGCTGGGGTTTCCAGGCACTTTTGGCCCCTGCCATCATTTCTTTGTTTATTTCTTTCCTTATTTCCCCCCCTGGCTGGTGTCGGGGCTGGCAAAGGTACAGGGAGAGAAGGGGAGGAGGGTCCCTGCCTGGCCGGCAGCTCCTCCCTGGCCGTTGTGGGGGTGATTTGGGGTGATTGGGCAGCGCAGGGAGGCAAAGCCGGGCTGCGGAGCCGTGGACGAGGGTGATTGTGCCGAGGCTTTGGGGGCTTTGCCCCGAGCCCTGTCCCCGCGGGAGGGGACGCTGGCCGGGGTCCAGCCGAAGGCCTGGTAGCCCTTGTGGTCATGTGTGTTTGTCCCCTCCCGCTCCCCAAGGTCTGTCCTTGTCCCGGGGGCTCCGTGCTGCTTTCTGCATGGGGCCGTGTCCGTGGGTCCGGCGGGGACCCGTCTGTCCTGGCTGCCCCTGGGGAAGGGGACAGGGGACCCCCCCCCCCCCCCCCCCCGCCACTGCCACCCCGCTGGCTTTGATTCGTCCCTGGGGGCGGCTCGGTGCCCTTCGGGGTCCCATGTGGGGCTGTGGCACCTGGTGGGGACTGATTCCCACTGTCCCCCGCGCTCCCTCCCCTCCCAGACAGGCACGGAGCGGGGCTGGAGAAACAACTTTTAATGGAAAAACACGAGAGAAAAGGCCCTATCGAAGCTACTCTAACCCCCCCTCCCCTAAACATGTCCCTCTCCTCACCCCCCCAAACACACCACCCCCCCCAGATACAGTCCCCTCCCTTAAATCTGTCCCCTGTGAGAAACAAGTTCCGGTCAGAATGAAATAGGCTCAGGCAGAATCCTCTGTGAAGCACATTTTTATCCACGTTCTTGCAAGAGCAGGTGACCTAGCAAGTGGGCACACTTCCAGTTCTTGAAACACACCTTTTTATTCCCTAATCCTGGATGAATTTTTCCCTCCCCTGTTTCCCATTGGTTAGGTACTCCAGGGTTCACAGTCTGTCCGAGGCACCTAAAATTCTTCCCGGGTGTCCTGCCTCTGTTTACTTCCCTCTATGCTACACCCAAAGGGATTATCTGACTAGTTTATTTCTTTCCTTTTTGGTAAAAGATTGCTCAATCTCATTAGCCCTGGTTAAATGTTTGACTCCCCTTCTAGACACTAATCCAGTAGGAATCAGTTTGTCCTTTTATCTGTGTGATAAGAGATGTTCTACAAGCCTTTGCTGGAGCCTCTTTGTCTTAGTCATTCCCTTATCGTGTCACCTCTGATGGCAGCGGCGTTTCTCCTCTGCAAAAGCAATACCTGCCTTTCTTACAACTTCCTCCTTTCCTTTTTCATAATCTTATTGTCTTTTGCATTTCTAGGGCATGGTTCCATATGAGGCCTCTAGACCTGACAGCATGATGTTACATTCTTCTTCTTCTCGAGAGTTTTTATTTTCTTCTAGATGAAGCATTTTTCCAGGGTATGGGGGAGGGTCTACTTCCATTCGTTTCATTAGGGCAGTTTCAATCAATCACTGAAGTAATCCTCGCACACAGGGAATGATACAGCATCCTACAGCCACTAACATTCCCACTACCATTAAAAGAGAAGTCAATATTGATACCGCCACACCTTTCCATTTCCCAAACCAGGAATCCAGCCAACCTGTCCGTGAGGTGTCTATTCCAGAGTTCTCAGCTAACTCATCAGCTAGACTGGTGAGCCCTGGAAGGGCTTTAGTTATAGTACCATCTGGAGCTGGATTGTTGGGGATGAAGGTACAGCGCCGATTCCCTAACATTACACACACCCCTCCCTTCCCCGCTAAGACCATGTCCAGGGTGATCCTATTTTCCCATGCCATTCGGCTGGTTGCATCCAATTGTTCCGCTATTCCCTTTAATGTATCTCTGTTATAATTAATAAACTTCTGTTGGTTATAGTAAATATAATTTATCCAACCTACATTTCTGTTTATAGTTACCCACCAGAAAAAGACAAATTCGAATCCTGCTCCTATCTGATTCCTTGCTTTGTGTTCATCTGGGACCCCTCTAGGGACTCCAGTGGGGTCTCTCTCTAGATCCGTTCATCAAGGGATACACCTCAACTTCTTTTTACTCTATTGCCTGAGCTCAGGGATCCTGTTTCGTTTTCAAATGCCAGGGTGAATGGTATTGCCAATTGTACCATTCCACATGTACCTTTCCAGTTAGCCGGCAACACAGATCGCAAAGTCCTCCCTCCACAATACCACCAGAGATCCGCCCGAGGCACTCGTAACGCTGAGCCGTTTCCTCTTACATCCTTGGTCACATTCAGAGTTTCAGTGCACAGGGTAAATCCCCCCCAGGTTTGGCAGCATTCACGCCCTGCTGTGAGAGGCACGCTGGACGGTTCCCAACTGCTGTGGAAAATTTAACGTCTCTAGACTCCAAGGCAGGAAACAGTAAGGAAAGTGAATGACAAGTCTCATTTCCGCAGGCGGTCTTTTCTTGGTATAATGCTATCATACACCACATCCCTACGGAATCTTTTGTCCACCCTAAGGGAAAAGGGACGATCTGTGCTGGGGGCCTTTCTGAGGCACAAGCAGACCAATTGCTTTGGTTCAAACTACTAACAGTATATTTTACCCATGCTACCCAAGCATTTGTCTCACCGTACCCTGTCTCAATCCCAAATGTTTGTCTAAGACCTTTAATCTCAGCAACCGTTACCAAAGCTGGATCATTCGGTGGTTCCCACTGTTGTATTACTGGGAGTTTAGTAGTCATAGTTGTCCCTTCTGCTTAACTGCTATTTTCCAGTACGTCTATTCTAAATCTTCCCCTTGGATCCCTTCCAGACACATCTGCTGCTATTCCATACATTAGGTTAGCCGTATCATCCCCCTGGGTTACAGTAATCCACAGAGGATTACATTCAAAAAGGCCACGCTCTGGGGAAGGTGGTCCTTTGTAAAAATGTATTTTCTTTTTGAGAGGGTAATAATAAGAAGGCTTGATCCACTTATCAATGGCCCACCCTCCAATTTGGGTGGTCCACCACACTCCACTCCATCGGTCACAAGGTGCAGCCTCGTGATATCCCTCTGTGACCCTCCAAATTTCTGGGCACGGGTACTTGTTTTCACCACTCAACCATCTTTGGGCCTCTAGATCCCCACACTCCAGTACTTGTCAGGCATCAAAGCGTATGGTCTGTGGGGTATTTCCTTTAGTGATATTTATGATAAGTCTAACCGGGTAATCTGGGTGTGCACTTCGTATGTGATCTAGGTATACAACACCTCCCCTATGACTAGCATCATCACAAAATGCTTCTTAAAATTCATGCCGTACACAGATTTATATCTCCCGACTGGATCATCCTGCCCCAACCTACGGCTTATTGTCTCTTTAGGGTTACTCGCAGCGGGCTGTCAGTAGAATGTACAGTCCACTGTCCCACTGGATCTGTTGGCGGGGGTTCAACTGGTCCTTTTAGCCGAGTGTAGTGAGTCCAACCCCTGTTGGCCGTCCTCACTGCAGTCCCAGTGGTCAGTAACACTTGGAACGGGCCTTCCCATTCTGGTTGGAGCTTGGTTTCCTTCCAGGATTGGATCAAGACCCAATCTCCCGGTTGAAAGGCATGGACTGCAAATTCCAATGGTGGTGTTTGGGCAAGAAGTCCTTTATTTCTGAGGAGAGAGAAAGAAGACGACAACCCCAGTATACAGTTCTTCTCTGTTACCCATATAAGGTAGTTCAAAAAGCATCTCACAGGGCGAGAGACCTGTATCTTTTCTAGAAGTCTGGACCCTCAACAATGCTATTGGTAAACATTTAGTCCATGGTAATTTGGTTTCTAAAATCAGTTTCAACAATGGTCTCTTAATGGTCTGGTTTGTCCTCAACTTTTCCTGAAGATGGGGGATGCCAGGGGGTATGAAATTCCCATGCTATCCCTAAACTTTCTGCAATTCCTTGAAGGATTTTAGAAGTAAAATGACTGCCCTGATCTGAGTTTATATTCTCCACTAACCCGTATCTGGGAAGAATTTGTTCTAGTATTATCTTAATTACCCCTGCTGCAGTAGCTGACACCAAGGGGTAGGCTTCCACCCATCCAGTAAGATGCTCCACCAGGACTAAAAGACCTTTTCGCCTGCCTGTTGGTGGCAGTTCAGTGAAGACTACCTGTATACTTTGGAACGGTCTCAAGTCGGGTTCTCCTCCTGAAGATTGCTTTCTCAAGGCTTTCTTGTTTGCTTTCTTACAAATAATACATCCCTCACAAATTTCTTTGGCCATTGTCTATATGCCAAAGCATCTGTACTTCCACAAAACCATTCGCACGTTGCATGTGTTCCCCAATGGCCTCCCTGTTGTAGCACCGTCACTATTTCTCTCATTGTTGGTTGACCATTTCCCTTCCATCAGGCAGAATCCATTTACCACGTCTCCACTGCCCCTGCTTCTGTCAGTGCTTCTCCTGCCCCAAGGCCGCCTCTTTTGCCACCTTGTCCACTAATCTGTTTCCCCTTGCAGTAATTGAATTGCCCCTCTGGTGACCTTTAACATGTAAAGCTGCTATTTCACTTGGCATTAATATATTAGCTAACACCTGCTGTGTAAGTTCTTAGTGTAAAAGTTCTTTCCCTTTGCTGTTTATTAGTCCTTGTTCTTCCCAAATTTTACCAAAGGTATGCACTACCCCAAGGGCATAACAAGAGTCTGTATATATTGTTCCTTCCCCTTTCTCCAGTTAATTTAAGTGCCTGGTTTAAGGTATACATCTCTCATATTTGAGCGGACCATGCACTAGGTAATTTTTCAGATGCTTTTACTTGTTGGTGTCGCGTTAAAAGGGCTGTAGTTTCGATACTTGTCTGTCAGAGTCCCAGGACTTTCACTGATTTACTATCAGAGTCCCACCAAAGGACTTTCACTGAATCAGATTCACAAATAATCAAAATTAGTTATTTTATTGAGAGCGACAGAACAGATTCGAGATTGCCATTGATAAATTCGCTAACTACAATAGCGCTAATGACTTAAGGTTAATATTGCTAGCAAAAATAATGATAGTACAACAAGCCGGGGTAACATTCCCCAGAGGGTGAAAGGCGCAGCGCTTACCCAGAAAGGCGTCCCTGCCTGGGGTGGAGGGAGAGAACACAGCCCATGGACTGGTCCGTCAGGTATCAAGTTTCTTCTCTCCCAATTTAACAGTCATTTTCTCCATCCTTTTATCCCCAAAATTACAAGGTTTCCCTCCCCTAGGTGACGTGTAGTATGATTTGGGTGGAGAGATGAGTGCTATAGCCATATATGTTTAGCATGATCTCTAAAATCTTCATTAGCATATACAGGGGTGTCAACTTCAATATGCATTTCACAGGTAACGAGGCAAAGGTCAATTACCAGACACGGCAGCCTCTCAAGGAAACAAAGAGCTACACAAGGTCTCTGTTATCTTGATTTTACTGTCTCTGCTGACGAAAAGCAGGGCTGTCCTGGCTCCCCAAGACTACCCCGTCATTTATGTATCCTGTGATAGCCAGACAAGCCTTCACTCCCCTGGGCTGCACAAGAGATAGCAAAGCCAGTCTGAATTGCTCTTTGAGCACAGAGACTTCACCTCATTATCCAAATTCCACAGTTGACTCACTCCATTTACCACCGCATGTCCATGACACCTCTTTCCTTCTATCACTCTTGAAGAAGTGTCTACGAACAAATGAAGACCCCCAGATAGGGGTTCTTCCCTTAAGTCAGGTCAAATCTTAGTCTGGTACTCAATTTACATCTAAGCATTCGTGTGTAAATTCTTCATCCTTTGCCTCTCTCTATTTTTTTTTATTTTTTTTTTTTTCACAAAAAGCTCACTGGGTTAAGGCAAGGGCTGGTAGTTAAAATCAAATCATCCTTTTCGATTAAAATTCCTTCATACTTCAGTATTCTTGAATTGGTTAGCCGTTTTCCCGTGGTTTGGGCTAAAATGGTTTTTACTTGGTGAGGGGTGCTACCTTCTATCATTCCCCTGGCCACCCTTGGGAGACCAGATCTAAGAGTTTAGATAAATAGGCCACTGGCTGCCGCTTATCCCCCCCCCACTCTTGAGTTCCTAACGCAGCCCCTTTGTCTACAGTTAACAAATAGTTGAAAAGATTTCTCCAAAGAAGATAAGGCTAAAACTGGAGCTCTGATTAGGCTGTTTTAAATCTTACACCAAACCCTCCTCTTCTGTGCAAACCAATACATTCGGTTCTTCAGCTAACAGTTTGGAATATAGTCCTTTAGTCTTTTGAGCACACCCCTCTATCCACAGTCCACAGTACCCAGTCAGCCCCAAAAATTTTCTCAATTCCCTCTTGGTCTTTGGCAGAGGTAAGTCTACTATTCCTTTGATCCTCTCAGGATTTATTTTTTTTCGACTCCCTTCACTGACTAGATGTCCCAAGTACTTCACTTCTGTTTCCACGTATTGCAATTTTTTTATTATTTTTTCTTTTTTGAGACCATCAAACCTTACTGTCCCGAAAAGTTCAGTAACTCATTCGTGGCTTCTTTTACCCTGCCTTCTTCCTCCCCAGATACCAGTAATCATCCACACACTGAAGCAGGGCTACTCCCAATGGAGGGCTGAATTGTTCAAGCACTTGTTCTAACACTTGCCAAACAAATTAGGGGATTCTGTAAATCCCACAATGATAACACCCTACCGGTGAACCCCGAGCTGCTGGTAGGAGTGGTTGGGGCAGTCCTCGTCCCGTTATTCACCCCTCTTCCTCGCCCCCAAGTAACAGTCTAAGGGGTCCCACTTTGGGGATTCAGTTTCTTTGTCAATTGAAACATCACCGACAGTCTGGGCTGGGAACATATAAAATGGAT
This sequence comes from Larus michahellis, assembly GCF_964199755.1. Lineage (NCBI taxonomy): Eukaryota > Metazoa > Chordata > Aves > Charadriiformes > Laridae > Larus > Larus michahellis. The sequence continues at coordinate 942,254 of NW_027436445.1, read as the reverse complement.
TTGGGCGTCGCCGAATCCTGAATCTATGCATCTTGACCCAGCAAGAAGCATATTCACCTTCTTCTAATTCCTTATTATTCCTTATTATTCGCATACATGTTTAAAGTCTGACAGACCCAGTCTTCGTCAGATCCAAATTTGGGCCAAAATACACTAGGAGATGTTATGGGTTCTTTGGTCCAAACAAATTCAAATGCAAATGCAAACATGTCCCCCCTGGGACACCTCTGGGATCCTCTAAGACAGACACAGGACCCCTAGGACACCCCTGAGACCCTTCCCAGAATGTCCATGGCCCCTCCAGCCGCCCCCGGCCCCACCGGGATGCGGTCCGAACAAAACAAATCATTTTCTTTTTATCTTTATCCCTTGTACAAGAAGAATCATTCCAAAACCTCAACATTCTCCCCTAAAGGACTGTCTGGGGGAATGTTCCCGGGGTCTTTCTTATTCTCCCCTTTTTCATCCCTAGGCCTAGAATCCTTATTTCCCATTCTGAACACAGACTTTCCTTACACCCCTTCCTTTCGCTTCGTCCTTCTCCAGCTGCGCCCCTCGCGGGACTACAGAACCGCGGATCCGGACTCCACACTCGCTTCGTACCGCAGTACGTCTCAGTCACTCACACACAAGTCTCTTAGAACGTCCCGACCACCAAGGCAATACTTTAACAGTCCGATTTTCCTTACCTTGGTCTGTGCACGGAGTTGCCTGGTCGTACTCTCTGTGCCTACTGCACCTACCCCTTCTCCCCCTGTGCTTCACAGAGTCTGCCGTCCAACTGGGTCTCGAGATCTTAGTCGATTCCTCCCGGAATCCCTGCCAACGATCCACGAGACCCTTGAAATCAACAGGACACGTCTTCCCGTCCTTCGGCAACAGGGACTCCCAAGAAGATGACTTCGGCTCCCGGACGAGCCCCCAAATTGTGAGAAACAAGTTCCGGTCCGAATGAAATAGGCTCAGGCAGAATCCTCTGTGAAGCAGGTTTTTATTCACGTTCTTGCAAGAGCAGGTGACCTAGCAAGTAGGCACACTTCCAGTTCTTGAAACACAACTTTTTATTCCCTAATCCCGGCCAAATTTTTCCCTCCCCTGTTTCCCATTGGTTGGGTACTCCAGGGTTCACAGTCTGTCTGAGGCGCCTAAAATTCTTCCCGGGTGTCCTGCCTCTGTTTACTTCCCTCTATGCTACACCCAAAGGGATTATCTGACTAGTTTATTTCTTTCCTTTTTGGTAAAAGATTGCTCAATCTCATTAGCCCTGGTTAAATGTTTGACTCCCCTTCTAGACACTAATCCAGTAGGAATCAGTTTGTCCTTTTGTCTGTGTGATAAGAGATGTTCTACAAGCCTTTGCTGGAGCCTCTTTGTCTTAGTCATTCCCTTATCGTGTCACCTCTGATGGCAACGGCTTTTCTCCTCTGCAAAAGCAATACCTGCCTTTCTTACCCCAGGACTTGGCACGAGGATTTGCACAAGGCCTCACACCAGGGTTTGTTCGAGGGCTCTTCAGGGGCTGGGGAGAAATGAGGGGGCGGGGGAGGTGGGTGGCGGGGGATCAGGGGCACAGGGTGGGGTGGGCGTTGATGCGTGGTGGGTATTGCACAAAGGTTTGCACGAGGGTGCATCGGGGGGCTGAGGGGGCACTTGATGGGGTGGGGGAGGGGTTTGGGGGGTTGGGAGGGGGCAGGGGGTGGGGGTGAGTAGGGGGGGGAAGTGCGTGAGGGGGGCTCGCATGAGGATTCACACAAGCCCTTGCAGGATTCACACAAGTGTTTGTAGAGGGTGGGGGAGGGGCTTGAGGGGGGACACGTGTGAGGGGGGGTGGTGAGTTCACACGAAGGTTCGGGTGGGTTGAGAGGCTGGGGGAGCATTCCCAGGAGTGTTTGCACACGGGTTTGCACGAGGGTTTGCACAAGTGTTCGTGGTGGGGTGAGGGAGGGGTGAGGGGGGATTTGGGGAGGGTGGCACAGGAGGGGCTTGCACAAGGTTTTGTGGGGAACTGGAAGATTGGGGGGTAGGGGAGGGGTCTCACAGGAGTGTTTGCACAAGAGTTCATAGGGGCTAGGGGGGTTGAGGGGGTGAGGGAGGGATTTGAGGGGGATTTTGGGGGGTCGGGGAGGGGGTGGATGATAGTACATGAGCGTTTGCACGAGGATTTGTACGAGGCTTTGTAAGGAGTTTGAAGGGGTGGGGCAGGGGGTTCACGGTGGATTCGGGGGTGGGGGGAGAGGTTGGGGGTTGGCACATGAGGGGGTCGCAGGAGGATTTTCACGAGGGTTTGTAGGGGGCTGGGGGAGGTTTTTGGATGGAATTTGGGGGGTGTGGGTGGTGGGTTTGCACAAGGGTTTGGGGGGGTTCAGAGGCTGGGGAGGGGGGATGGTGGCATTTAGGGTATTTTGCACATGGACTCGCACAAGAGTTTGTAGGGTTTGTAGGGCTGGGGGTGTTTCAAGGGTGGGGGAGAGGGTGGAAGGGGAGATTTGGGGTGGGAGGGGTAGGACGTGGGGTACGGGGGGGCTCGCACGAGACCCTGCACTAGGGTTCGTAGCAGGACTGGTGGCGTGGGATTGGGATTCTGCTCGAGGCCTCGCACAAGGACTCACATGGCAGTTCCTAGGGGACTGGGGGGGTTGGGGGAGGGGCTTAGAGGGGATTGGGACGGGGTGGGGTGGATTTGGGGGTGGGGGAGGGGTGTGGGAGCTGGGGGTGAGGCAGGAGGGGGCTCGCACAAAGATTCGCACGAGGGTTTGTAGGGGCTGGGGAGGGGGTTGAGGGGGGACTTAGGGCGTGGGGGAGGGGGGAGTGGGATGGACGGTGGCCCGTGAGGGGGTTTTGCAGGAGGATTCGCACGAGGCCTCGCACCAGGGTTCACCGGGAGCTGGGGATGTCGGGGGCTCACACGAGTGTTTGCACAAGGGCTTATAGGGGTCGGGGGGGCTTGGGGGGTGGGATTTGAGGGGGAATTTGGGGGGTGTGGGAGGGGGCGGGTGATGGTATGTGAGCGTTCGCACGAGGGCTTGTGGGGGGTGGAAGACTGGGGTGTGGGGAGGGGGCTGAGGTGGGGTTTAGGGGCTGGGGGAGTGGAGGTAGATGTCACACAAGGGGACTTTGCACGAGGGTTTGCATGAGTGTTCGTAGGGGTCTGGGGGTGTTGTGGGTAGTGGGGGGGGATTTGGGGCGTGTTGGGGGTAGGTGGGGGGGGTGGGGCAGGAGGGGGCTCACACAAGACCTTGCACGAGGGCTCATAGGGGGATGATGGTGTGGGGTTGGGATTTTGCATGAGGCCTCACACGAGGGTTCACGGGAGGCATTTTGGGGGGGGGGGCAGGAGGTGGGTGGTGGCACATGAGGGGGCTGGAACGAGGCTTTGCACAAGGATTCGCACGGGGCCCTGCACGAGGGTTCGCACGACAGCTCATGGGGTGCTGTAGGGGGAAGGGGCGTGGGGGAGGGGTTTGAGGGCAATTTGGAGGGTGAAGGGGGGGTTCAAGGGGGATATAGGGGGTGGCGAAGGAGGAGGCTTGCGCGAGGGTTTGCATGAGGTTTGACAGGGAGGGCTGGGGTGGTGGGGTAGGGGCGTGAGGGGGCATTTGGGGGCGGGGGAGGCGGTGGATGTCGTCCAAGGGGGTTTTGCCCCAGGGTTTGAAGGACAAGTTCCCCAAGGGCTTATGTTAGGGAGAGCGGGGGGTGTTGGAGGATGTGGGGGACAGGGTTGAGGGGGGATTTGGGAAGGGGGGAGGGGGTTTGCACGAGGCCTTGCATGCTGATTCGCACAAGGGTTCACAGGGGGCTGGGGGGGTTGGGAGAGGGGAAGTAGGGAAGTGGGGGAGGGGCTGTTGGGGGGAGGGGAGAGGGAGGTGGGCGGGGTGGGGGCTGTCACAAGGGTTTGCAGGGCGGTTGGGAGGGGTTGGAAGGTGGGGGAGGGGCTGGCAGAGATTTGGAGGTGGGGGAGGGGTGGATGATGGTACTTGAGCGTTCCCACAAGTTTGCACAAGAGTTTGCAGGAGGGTTCACAAAAGGGTTCATAAGGGAGTGGGGAAGGGTGGGGGTGGGGGAGGGGAGAGAGATTTGGGAGGTGAGGGAGGGGGCGGTGGCGCACGAGGGGGCTCGCGGTAGTATTTGCGCGAGGGCTCGCACGAGGGATCCTGCAGGGCTGGGGGTTAGAGGTCTTGGGAAAGGGGTCGAGGGGGGATTTGGGGGGGTGGTACAGGAGGGGGCTGGCAGGAGGATTCGCACCGAGGCCTTGCACAAGGATTCGTGGGGGGATTGGGGGGTGGGGGATGGGTTTGAGGGGGTATTTGGGGGTGGGGAAGGGAATGGATGTCGCGCAAGGCATTTTTGCACGAGGCCTTCAACAAGGATTTCCACGAGGGCTTGTTGTAGGGGGCTGGGGGGGAGCGGTGATTTGGGGGATGAAGGAGGGGGTTGAGGGGGGATTTGGAGGGAGGGGGAGTGCTGGGGGTGTGTGTGTGCAGGGGTCCGGAAGGAGGATTCACACAAGGGTCCCTGGGGGTGGTTGGGGTTTTGGGGAGGGGTCGAGGGTTGGACTCGGGGGTGGGGCAGTGCATGAGGGGGCTTGCATGAGGGCTCGCACAGAGATTCACACGAAGATTCACACGAGGCCTTGCATGAGGGTTTGTGGGAGGCTGGAAGATTGCGGGGGGGGGGCGGGGGTGGAGTGGGGGGATGGTGCAGGAGGGGCCACAATCCAACTCACCGATCTCCTGGGTCCTCCCAAACCTCTGGGTCCCCCCTGAACACCTCGGTCTCCCCAGACACCCCTGTTCCCAACCCCCTGGGTCCCCCCAAAACCCAACTCCCGGAACACCTGTGTCCCTGCCAAACCCCTGGGTCCACCCAACTCCCGGTCCACCCCCAGACCACCATCTTCTGCCTGTCCCCAACCTCCTGGGTCCCCCCAAAGTCATGGGTTCCCCCAAACTCTTCAGTTCCCCCACAGTCACCCATCTCCCTCCCACCTCCCCAATCTCCTCTGTCACTCCAAGCCCCTTGGCTTCCCCCATAGACACTCACTTCCAACCTCCTGGGTCTCCCCAACCTCTTGTATACCCCCAAGATCCCATCTCCTCCATCTCCTGAGATCCCCCCGAAATGTCATCACCCTCTTGGCTGACTGGGTGGTGAAGAAGGTGGGGCTGAAGGCCAACCAGACGATGCAGGTGGTGTACATGGCGAAGCTGATGGGTTTGGCTTCAATGAAGGCCTCAGAGACCCCCCGGGCTTTGACGGCATAGACGGTGCAGGTCAACATGAGAAGAAGGGCATAGGCCAATCAGCCCAAGGTGCCACCTTTGGCTATGTCACACCTAGGGACACCATGGGCATCTTCAGGGTTGGGGGTTCAACCCATCTTCTAGTTGATGAGGGAGTGAGGAGAGCAAAGGAGGAGCCACATGGGAGCAGCCATCAGTTAGAGGCTGCTCAAGGTGAAGGTGATGACAAGTTGGGAGATGGGGCTGATGAAACGGGGAGGGGTCACCGACCATTTGCCAGGGGCGGTGGGGGGGGGAGGACAATCAAGAGAAGAGCATGGGTTTGCCCAGATGCCTGGGTTCCTTTTCAGACACATGGATCCACCCCCAAACATCGAGATTCCTCCCTAGAGGAGGAGGAGGAACCAGCCCATATGCCTCCATCCCCTTGGTTTGCTTGAGCCTCACATGCTTGGGTCCCCTTCCCGGACACCTGGGTCCTCCAGAACTCCATCCTACATCCCTCCTGACCCTCCACCCAAACTCCTGACCCGCGACCCAAAATCCTCCCCACAACATGGACTCCTGGGTCCTTCTTGATCTCCTGTGTCCTCCAGAACTCTTGGTTTCCCCCATAACTCACCTTCCTTGAAGACAGATTAGATGTGGTTGGTCTTGGTAAGGAGCATGGGGTAGGTGGAACCCCATCCTACGTCCCTCAACCTCAACTCATGGGTTCCTCCCTGGACTCCTGTCCCCCCCGGGTCTCCCGCGTCCTCCAAAACCTCCGTGTCCCTCCGTGACTCACTCTGCTTTAAGATCCTGTAGATCATGTTGGTCTTGGTGAGGAGTGTGGTGTAGGTGAGGCTCATCCCCAAGCCCAAGAAGAGTTTTGGTAGGGCGCAGGTGCCCACCCTGGGCATCCAGGAGGAGAACACTCCCTCTGGACATCTCACCCTATGTGGACATCCCACCCCACCCATCACGAGGACCCAGAGGAAGAACCTCCCCCAAGGAACCCAGATGACCATGGGAATCCACCAGGACACCATGGAGTCCCACCAGGAGATCCAGGGGAAGCACCTATAGGGTCACAGACATCCAGGAGAAAACTCCCCCATGGACATCCCACCCCACCCACAGAGGACCCATATGTCCAGGAAGAGCACCCAGCTGACCATGGGGGGGCCCACCAGGAGAACATGGAGGGGCACCCATGGGGACCCACATGACCATGGGTGGACCCACCAGGACAGGTACCCATAGGGATAGGGAAGGTGGTTACACCCATAGGGATTTGAGGGGGTCCCTAAGGGCTGGGGGACACTGGCACCCTATGGGGGAAGGGGCATCTAAGGGGTGGGGAGGGGGCTCTGGCACCTATAAGGGTGGGGGGACACCCTACAGGGACTTGGGGATCCTGGACGCCTGGGTCCCCCCCCATCCCGCTCCCCTGGGTCACTGCTCCTGGATGCCTGGGTCCCCTGAGAGCTGTCACCAAACACAGGGCAGGGGTCACCCCCTCCCAGATGCCTGGGTCCCCTCCGCCAAGCTTGACCAAACTCCCATGATCCTCTGCCCCGCCCCCCAATTAAAAGCAGCTGTTAATTACTCGGGGGAGTGTTATTAGGGGTGCCCCCGCAACACCTCCTGGGGGTCCTGCCGTGCGTGGGGGGGCCCTAATCCCTGCCATGGGGCGGACAGGAGATTGGGAGGGCTACTGGAACATTGAGGGGACCCAGAGGGGGTCTAAGGGGACATGGAGGGGTTGACAGGACATTGGGGGTGGCTGAGGGGACACTGGTGGGGTCTAAGGGGACATATGGGGTTCAGAGGATACTTGGGGGAGTATGGGGGGGCTGAGGGGACATTGGGGGGGTCTAAGGGGACCCAGTGGGGACTGATGTGACATCTGGGGGGCCGAAGGGGCATGGGGGAGCTGAGGGGACATTGTGGGGCCTTGGGGGAATGAGGGGCCCCAGAGTGAGTTAAAGAGGACATGGCGTGGCTAGGGGGACATTGGCGAGGGGCTACGGGAGGCTGAAGGGACATGTCTAAGGGGTGTCTAAGGGGACATTTTGGGTGGCTGAAGTGACATTAGCGGGGGCGAAGGGGCCTGAGGGCAGCCAGAGGGTGTTTAAGGGGACACGGGGGTGTTGAGGGGACATTGGAGAGGCTGGGCAGACGTTGGGGGGGGTGCAGCTGAGGGGACACTGGGGCGCTGAGGGGGACCCGGTAGCGCTGAGGGGGCTGTGGGTGCTCGGGGGTCTGAGGGTACCCGGGGGACGTGAGGAGGGCCCGGGGCCGGGGGGGGAGGGGACCTGGGGACGCACCAGCCTGAGGACGCGGAGCCGCCGCCGCGCGCCGCTCCCGCTGAAACGCCGCCGCGCGCCGCTCCCGCTGAAACGCCGCCGCGCGCTGCCCGCCGTGGCCACGCCCCCAGCAGTTAACGGCGGCCTGAGCCACGCCCCCACCCCGCGGCCCCACCCCCGCGTTGCGCTTTCCGGACGCGCTTTTCGGTCTTGTCGCGACAGCGCCCGCCGGGGGGCGGGGGGGTACTCGGGCGTCCGCGGAGTGAGTCCTCCGCACACACTCAGGGGAAACTGAGGCACGCACAGGCCTTGAGGGTGGTGGGGGGAGGGGTGTCCTAGAGGTCCCCAGGCATCCGGGCGACCCCCATCCCCCCTCAATCAAGGCGGTGTTAGCGCATGAGCGGCTGTTAGGAATGTTACAGTAGCTGGAGACAGCATTAGGAGCATTACGGGAGCGGGGCACCAGCAGAGGGTTAGGCTGAAGCGTGATATGAAGGCTGTTAGCAGCTATTGTGAGCAGCTATTCGGGGTGTTACAGTAACAGGCCCCAATATTCGGGGCATTACGGGAGCTAGACCCCGCTATGACGGTAGCTCGGAGCCTGGTATCAAGCCTGGAGCAGCTATAAGGGGCCTTATAGTACCTGCACCCCAATATTAGGGGTGTTAAGGTACCTAAAGCCTGCTGTTAAGATCATCTGGGTGCCTGAAGCAGCTATTAGGGGCGTTATGGTATCAGGTCCCCAATACTGGGAGCGTTATGGTGGCTGTACCCCACTTTTAGGGTGTTGCATTAAGAGGCAAAATGGTTTTGGCAGGAAATAAACCCCCTTGCGTTCTAACACTCCTCACCGAGGCGGGAGGCCGGGTGCGGCTGGGTTTAAGTTCTGAGTGATGCCCAGTTCACCACTATCAGTCCAGTCACGTTTAATATATTAAACTGTTACGATTTGGATACACTAATAGTGGACTGCGCCTTCAGTCTAGTCGTGCTCATGAACCAGCACGGCCACTCTCAAGTCTCTGGTCGCGTTCAGTGAGAAACCAAAACGACCAGCTACTGAAACAGTGCGGTTTATTTAAGCAACAGATAGAGAGGTTCAGCCCGTTGACTGGTCCCAGAAGCCAAAGGCAGTCTGTGATGGAGTCCTCCTTGACTTGTTCACGATGGTGTCTTCCCTCATGTCGCCCCTTTCTTGGGCTATTTTTATACTATTTTTTACCTTCAAGGTGGAGTTCGAGTGACTTCAGTGTCGTGGTTTAGCCTCAGACAGCAACACAGAACCACGTGCTGCTCGCTCCGGCCTTCCCAATACAGGAAGAATCGGAAGAAAAAGGCAAGACTCTTGGGTTGAGACAAAGGCAGTTTAACAGCAAAGGGAACAAGAAACACCAACAATAACGGATAGAGGAATATACAAACAGGATTATGGAACCGCTGCTCCCCGCCACTCCCGACCAGACCCTGGACGCCCCAGCCCGCTCCAAGGCTCCAAGTGGCGACTTCCTGCCCCCTCCCCCAGCAGCTCAGGGTGGGCATGGCTCACATGGCATGGAATACCAGGAAAAATTAACCCTATCCCTGCCGGAACCAGGACATTATCCACCCCTTAGTCCATACCATCTATGGTATGGCCCAGATCTTACAGGTTCCAATGAATTGCCACCACTTTCCCCTGTCATATATATACACACACATATATATTCATGCAGATATAATGCCCTTAGTTTATGGGCCATCCCTCCAAGGTGTCCGTTGAGTTCTTTTCATCTTTGATGGAGCTTTGGGCTCCATCTGTCAGAACAGTCTCTCAGGGCAGGTGAGATGCTGGGTGTGCTGGCCTGTTGCATGCTGTATTGTCGGAGCTTGTGACGGGTGCACCCGGTGTGGCTCATGCCCACAGTGCGTGGGCTGAAGATGTAGATCTTGAGGAAGTTGCTGGGCGCCAGCTGCTGAGGTCAGTTCTGATCCCATCACCCCCGTGCCTTACTCATAGTACAACTGATAGCAGTTATAGCAATGAGGACATACAGTGGCAGTGTTACTTAACAACACACAATTTGATTCATTGGCTATTCTCACCCAAAATCAGATCCCCATGAGGTACACATCGGACTTCCCCATCCTCCCGCATCACCCAAGTGCACCCAGGCCCCTTGGGCAAAAGAAATCCCACAGATGGGTTTGCCTTTGCCTGAGGCAGGACTGACCCAGACTGTCTTCCCTAACACGTTCTTCACGTGCACTACGGGGACTTTATCCCCTTCTACAGTACATGGAAGTTTTGATTGGGCAGGGCCCGCACGATTGGTGGATCCCCTGGTGTTAACTAGCCAGGCAGCCTTTGCTAAATGTGCATCCCAATGTTTTAAAGTCCCACCACCCATTGCTCTCAGTGTAGTTTTTAACAATCCATTGTATCGTTCTATCTTCCCAGAGGCTGGTGCGTGACAGGGGATGTGATGTACCCACTCAATGCCATGCTCTTTGGCCCAGGTGTCTATGAGGCTGTTTCCGAAATGAGTCCCGCTGTCCGACTCAGTTCTCTCTGGGGTACCATGTCGCCACAGGACTTGTTTTTCAAGGCCCAGGATAGTGTTCCGGGCAGTGGCATGGGGCACAGGGTATGTTTCCAGACATCTGGTGGTTGCTTCCACCATTGTGAGCACATGGCGCTTGCCTTGGCGGGTTTGTGGCAGTGTGATATAATCAATCTGCCAGGCCTCCCCATATTTATATTTCAGCCATCGCCCTCCATACCAAAGAGGCTTCAAACGCTTGGCTTGCTTGATTGCAGCGCATGTCTCACATTCATGGATGACCTGTGCAATAGTGTCCATGGTCAAGTCCACCCCTCGGTCACGAGCCCGTCTATATGTCGCATCTCTTCCTTGATGGCCTGAGGAGTCATGGGCCCACCGAGCTATGAATAGTTCACCCTTATGTTGCCAGTCCAGATCCACCTGAGCCACTTCAATCCTAGCAGCCCGATCCACCTGCTGGTTGTTCTGATGTTCCTCTGTGGCCCCATTCTTCGGTACATGGGCATCTACGTGGCGTACTTTCACAACCAGATTCTCTATCCGGGCAGCAATATCTTGCCATAGGTCAGCAGCCCAGGTGGGTTTGCCTCTGCGCTGCCAGTTGCCCTGCTTCCGCTGCTGTAGCCACCCCCACAGAGCAGTAGCCACTGTCCATGAATCAGTACAGAGACAAAATACTGGCCATTTTTCTCGCTCAGCAATGTCCAAAGCCAGCTGAATGGCTTTCACCTCTGCAAACTGGCTCGACTCACCTTGTCCTTCACTGGCCACTGCAACTTGTCGTGTAGGACTCCACACAGCAGCCTTCCAGTTTCCATGCTTTCCCACAATCTGGCAGGACCCATCAGTGAACAGGGCATATTTCTTCTCATTTTCTGGCAGTTTATTATATGGTGGGGCCTCTTCCGCACGCATCACCTCCTCCTCTGGTGACATTCCGAAATCCTTGCCTTCTGGCCAGTCCATGATCACATCCAGAATTCCTGGGCGACTGGGGTTTCCCATTCGAGTTCACTGTGTGATCCGTGCAATCCACTTACTCCATAGAATCATAGAATCATAGAATCTTCATGGTTGGAAAGGACCTTTGAGATCATCGAGTCCAACCATACACATGTAGCATCAGTTGCATGATGTGTGGTGGGGACCCTTTCTTTGAACATCCAGCCCAGCACCGGCAGTCGAGGTGCTGGGAGGAGCTGTACTTCTGTACCCACCACTTCTGACGCAGCTCGAACCCCTTCATATGCTGCCAATATCTCTTTTTCTGTTGGAGTGTAGTGGGCTTCGGATCCTCTGGATCCCCGACTCCAAAACCCCAGGGGTCGACCTCGGGTCTCCCCTGGTGCTTTCTGCCAGAGGCTCCAGGTAGGGCCGTTCTCCCCGGCTGCGGTGTAGAGCACATTTTTAACATCTTGTCCTGCCCGGACTGGCCCCAGGGCCACTGCATGGACTGTTTCCTGTTTGATTTGTTCAAAAGCTTGTCGTTGCTCAGGACCCCATTTAAAATCATTCTTCTTCCAGGTTACTTCATACAGAGGGCTCACAATTTGACTGTAATCTGGGATATGCATCCTCCAAAAACCCACAATGCCTAAGAAAGCTTGTGTTTCCTTTTTACTAGTTGGTGGAGACATAGCTGCTATGTTGTTGATCACATCCATTGGAATCTGACGGCGTCCATCTTGCCATTTTATTCCTAAAAACTGGATCTCCTGCGCAGGTCCCTTGACCTTACTTCGTTTTATGGCAAAACCAGCTTTCAGAAGGATTCAGACTATTTTACTCCCTTTCTCAAAAACAACTTCTGCTGTGTTTCCCCATACAATGATGTCATCAATGTACTGCAGATGTTCTGGAGCTTCACCCTGTTCCAGTGCAGTCTGGATCAGTCCATGGCAAATGGTGGGGCTGTGTTTCCACCCCTGGGACAGTCGATTCCAGGTGTACTGGACGCCCCTCCAAGTGAAAGCGAACTGTGGCCTGCACTCTGCTACCAAAGGGACCGAGAAGAATGCATTCGCTATATCAATCGTGGCATACCACTTGGCTGCCTTGGACTCCAGTTCGTACTGGAGTTCTAGCATGTCTGGCACGGCAGCGCTCAGCGGTGGCGTGACTTCATTCAGACCACGATAGTCTACAGTTAGCCTCCACTCTCCATTAGATTTTCGCAGCGGCCATATGGGACTGTTAAAGGGTGAGCGAGTCTTGCTGATCACTCCTTGAGCCTCTAGTTGACGAATCAGCTTATGGATGGGAATCAGAGAGTCTCGGTTAGTGCGATATTGCTGCTGATGCACCGTTGTGGTAGCAATCGGCACCTGTTGTTCTTCGACCCTCAACAACCCCACAACAGAAGAATCCTCCGAGAGACCAGGCAAGGTAGACAACTGTTTAACTTCCTTCGTCTCCAAGGCAGCTATGCCAAAGGCCCAGCGGTACCCTTTTGGGTCCTTAAAATACCCTCTCCTGAGGTAATCTATACCAAGGATGCATGGAGCCTCTGGGCCAGTCAGAATGGGATGCTTTTGCCACTCATTCCCAGTTAGGCTCACTTCAGCCTCCAGTACAGTCAGCTCTTGGGATCCTCCTGTCACTCCAGAAACACAAATGGGTTCTGCCCCTCTATAGCTTGATGGTATTAAAGTACACTGTGCATCCGTGTCCACTAGAGCCTTATACTCCTGTGGGTCTGATGTGCCAGGCCATCGAATCCACACCGTCCAATAAACCCGGTTGTCCCTTTCCTCCACCTGGCCGGAAGCAGGGCCCCTCTAATACTGGTCATAGTGTCCATTACTCACTTCTTGCAGAAATGACTTGGAAGTTCCTTCAAGAGGATCAGAAGCAAGATCAGGCCTTCTGCTTTGTCTGGGGAACTGCCCGCTGGAAACTGGGGCGGCACTTTTCCTGGAGGGATTCCCTTTTGTGGTTGTCCTTCCTTGCAACTCCTGTACCCGTGTCCGCAGGATCGAAGTAGGTTGTCCATCCCACTTCCTCATGTCCTCCCCGTGGTCACGCAGGTAGAACCACAGGGTGCCTCGTGGTGTGTACCCTCTGTACTCTCTCTCTTGAGTGGGGAAACGCCTGCTCCTAATAGCTGAGACGCTGGCCCGTGCAGGTGAGGAGCAGGACATACTCTCTTCAAGTTGCTGGACCTTCCGCGACAGTTTCTCCACAGCTGAGACAAGGCGGGAAGACTTTCTTCATATCGCCGGAGCCGGCCAGCCACCTCATCCACCTTTGGTCCCTCTTCACCTTTCCATTCCATTACTGCCAGGGAGTTGGCATATGACGATGGTGCGCTCCGTACAAACTTCCGCTACATGGGCCTTGTGCATTGCACCTCATCAGGGTCTGTGGGTAAGTCTGCATTGTCCAAGTCATAATAAGTCATCTCCCACATGGCTAATTCTCTCAGGTACTGGATACCTCTTTCCATGGTGGTCCACTTGCTTGGCTGACATACAACATCCTCACTGAAGGGGTACCTCTCCCTCACACCTGACAGGAGTCGTTTCCAGAGGCTGAGGGCTCGGGTCTTCTTCCCAATTGCCTTGTCAATGCCACCTTCCCTCGACAGGGATCCCAGCTGCCTGGCCTCCCTACCCTCTAATTCCAGGCTACTGGCTCCGTTATCCCAGCACCGGAGCAGCCAGGTGACAATGTGCTCGCCTGAAAGTCGGCTGAAATCTTTTCGCATATCCCACAGCTCACTCAAGGATAGGGATCGAGTAATTATCTCTGGTTCTGCCTCTTCCTCCTGCTCTCGTGATGGCCCTGGTTCATCGTCATCCCTTACTAAGAGAACTGATTTCTTTGTGTACTTCTTCTTCTGTATGGGGGCAACTGATACCGGCACGGGTTGGTTCCCTGGTTCAGCGGCAGTGGCTGCCACAGGGGTTCGAGTAGCTGCAGTGGCTGGTGCAAGGGCTGGAGTAGCTGCAGTGGCCGCCACAGGGGTTGCAGTAGCCGCAGTGTCTGTCACAGGGGTTGCAGTAGCCGCAGTGTCCGTTGCAGGGGTTGCAGCAGCCGCAGTGTCTGCCGGTCTGGTTTCCATCTCTTCCCCCTGAGGGTGCTGCGTACCACCGAGCAGTGCCTGGTGGATACTGGCCAGGGCCCAGCACAGCGCGGTGAGTTGTGCCTCTCCAGAATAGCCACAGCATTTTCCCTTCAAATATTCTACCACTCTATCAGGGTCCTGTAATTGTTCAGGTGTGAAGTCCCAGACCATTGGAGGTGAGAAGTTCTCTAGGTACCTGCCCATGCTCTCCCACATGCCGTGCCACCCCTGACTATCCAGCCTCGGAGCAGATCTCCGGGTGTTAGTCTTAAATAGTCGCTTAACCCTAAACAAGACCTGGAACGTATTCAGGAGACATAACACTAGGAACACGCTGGTTTGAGTATCCCAAGGATATTCAAAATTCTCAAAAGTTGTCATACCTGACCCGAAGTAGAAAAGGGAGGCGAAAGAGCTGGGGAAAGTGTCCCCCCGCCCTGTTTCCCCCACAGACTGGGTGTAATTATTAATAAATTCTGAGAGACAGTGCCCAATGTACGGACAGGACAGCAACACCACATAAACACCCCAAAATAGCTGTCTAAACAGTGATGTTATCATATCATAAACAGATATCGCACAGGACAGCAGAATGATAATCCTCATCCCTCTCTCAAAGGTGATAAACAGCATCACGGGAAGTACATAAACCATACAGGACTTCACATAACACAGCCATGAGAATAAACCAAGCAACATGATGACCAGCGACTATTTACCTAATAAAATAAATGCATACAAAAAATTCATTTTTCCAAGGTCTAGTTGGATTCTGTTGTTATCTCAACCCTTCGAGCCCCACGTTGGGCGCCAAAAAGGGCTGTCGTGGTTTAGCCTCAGATGGCAACAAAGAACCACGTGCCGCTTGCTCGGGCCTTCCCGATACAGGAAGAATCGGAAGAAAAGGCAAGACTCTTGGGTTGAGACAAAGGCAGTTTAACAGAACAGCAAAGGGAACAAGAAACACCAACAATAACACGGGTAGAGGAATATACAAACAGGATTACGGAACCGCCGCTCCCCGACCAGACCCCGACCAGACCCAGGCCGCCCCAGCCCGCTCCAAGTGGCAACTTCCTGCCCCCTCCCCCGGCAGCTCAGGGTGGGCATGGCTCACATGGCATGGAATACCAGGAAAAATTAACACTATCCCCGCCGGAACCAGGACAGTCTGTGATGGAATCCTCCTTGAATTGTTCACGATGGTGTCTTCCCTCATATCCCCCCTTTCTTCGGCTATTTTTATACTATTTTTTACCTTCAAGGTGGAGTTTGAGTGACTTTAGTCATATGTACTTTTATTATAATTGGTGTAAAATTCTCTTGCTTCACATTTAAAGGTATAGTTTACGAAAAATTCAGGGTGTAGACTCAAGGAGGACTGGTCGCACCTTGAAGGCGGGTAGCCTTTGGGATGGAGGTGTGTTTTGGTATTATAATGACATTATAATGAGCAAAGTTCACACAAAGGACAGCATTTCATCAAAATTTGACAAAAGCTTGGCTCAGGGTAGCAAATAGGCAGCTTATCGGTTCCACGGTTCCATCTCGTTCCCAGATCTGCTGTATATCACAGGGCAGGGCCGTGGAAGGTCACATTCCGCTCCATCCCCCATGTTGCTTTGTAAGCAATATTGTACAGGGAATCGCAGATGTTGAAGTCTTCGCATGCCAGCAGCGGCGGTATTCTACCTTAGAAGCCTTTTGATTTTATGCCTTTCCTTAATGTGTGAACAATGCTGTATTTTTGGCCATTTTAGTAATTACTCCACACAGGGGAGAGACATTTCGGCCAGGGACAGGAAATAAACAGAGGTTATTTCAGGAATTTAGGTGTGCTTACCTACTAGGACACCTGTTCTTGCAAGAATGTTTAAATAAAATGTGCTTTGTATAGGTCACTGCCTGAGCTGTGGTTATTGGATAAGGAGCGTTTCTCACACCAAGCAGCAAGGAATGCACACAGCACTGAGGGCTGCATGAAGAGGAACATGGCCTGGAGGTCACGGGACATGATCCTTGTTCTCCAGTCAACACCTCAGAGAACACAGCGTCCTATCACATCCTATCACATCCTTCATCCTATCACACTCCAGACCCTGGTGCCTCAGGGAGAGGTTTGTAGGCCCTCTTCCAACAGGGAACAGAGCCTGGCACCCAAGGAGGACTCAACCCATCCAACAGGGCAAGTCTCTGTGGCTGGAGAAAATGCTCCTGGCTCTGGCTCTGCCTCTTCTTCCCCACTGGCCACTGGAGGAGGCTGGAGGGACCGGCTCAGGCCATCAGGGCTGTATTAGTCTAAAAGTCAATGACAGCGCAGTCATCTGTGAGGAGGGGGGGTGAATACCATTTCTGGGCTCCTGTCCCGTGTTGTGTTCCCGATAACCAAGTTCAGACATGCCCGTGCTCACTGCTCTGCCTCACTTTCCCTTTTTGAAAGAGCAGGTTTTAGGGGAGCTCAGCCCGTTCTTGAGATGGAAACGCAGTTTCTACCAGCTCAGAGCTGTCATTCCACCAAGGAATCAATTATTTTCTGTTTATTAAGAGTAATCCTTAGGGAGAGCTGAGACACAGAGAAAAAAACATCTGGGAGACTGAACACTGCTCTAAACCCCAGGACACGCTGGAGAACAGGAGCATTTGGGTGCTGCTGAAAAGTCACTGCAGGAGCTGCTGGGGAAAGACAGCAAGGGCAGAGACGGGGTTTGACAGGGCTGAGACTCTCTGGTTTGCAGAGAGCCCAGGGAAGGGAACGGCATGGTGGAGAAAAAGCAGAGAGTGAGACCCTGACCTCAGTCCTCATTTCCAGCCACTGTCAGCAAAGAATTCACCCCTTCACGCTGCGGTGGGTGCTGAAGATGCTGAGGGTGGAATCATTCTGATTCTATGATTCTTAGATTCTAAGTAAAGTCTGGGTGTTGTTAATGAAACTGCTGGATCTTTCAAAAGCAGAAACTTGTAAGTGGAGAACAGGGCCCTGTCCTTTCCTGCACGTCTTCCGACCCCAGCCCCCTCCTTCCCCCAGAGACCCTGAGTCGAGGCACCATGGGCCAGAGACGCTTGGGAGGGGCTGGTGGTGCTGGGTTACAGCCAGGCTGGGGTGTGTTTGGCCAGCCCTGGGCACTCACTGCCTTGGCTGGGGTGGAAGACGTGTCTGGGCAGGCTGTTTTTGGCCAGACTGCCTGCGACCTTCATTTTGCCACACAAATTGCTGCTTTGTTTCTGTCTTTTTTTTACCTTCTCTCTGATTGTATGATGATCATGTCAGTTTTGATCTACAGTGGTCATGTTTCTCACTTCCACTCTGTGAGGAGCTCTGGAGACACCAGTGACTGCGCAGTGACTCTAGTAACCTCTCCTAACGGTGTCTGTCATCATCACCTGCAGAAGCAATTCATCCAGACCAGGAGATGGGTGTGAGAGTGTTGTGTGAAAGGGGCAAAATGGTTCTGTCAGGAAATAAACCCCCTTGCGTTCTAACACTCCTCACCGAGGCGGGAGGCCGGGTGCGGCTGGGTTTAAGTTCTGAGTGATGCCCAGTTCACCACTATCAGTCCAGTCACGTTTAATATATTAAACTGTTACGATTTGGATACACTAATAGTGGACTGCACCTTCAGTCTAGACGTGCTCATGAACCAGCACGGCCACTCTCGAGTCTTTGGTCGCGTTCAGTGAGAAACCAAAACGACCAGCTACTGAAACAGTGTGGTTTATTTAAGCAACAGATAGATAGGTTCTTGGGATTGCCGGTGATAAATACACTGTCTGCAAAGCACGTGCAAATGAAAGTATTGTGACATATACAAAATGCGCGACAAAGTTATAAACGATACAGCCTGGCTATAAATGTAGGAAAGAGATTCTCTAGAGAAATTTCTAAGTTTCCCGAGGAAGCACTCGGTATAATCTAAGTCTTACCCAAAGGCGTCCCTATGGGGGGGCAGAGAGGCTCAGCCCGTCGACTGATCCTGGAAATCAGTGATGGAATTCTTCGCGATGGTGTCTTCCCTGGGTATCCCCCCTCTCTCGGGCTATTTTTATGCTATTTGTTATCTTCAAGGTGGAGTTTGAGTGGCTTTAGTCATACATACTTTTATTATGATTGGTGTAAAATTCTCTTGCTTCACAATTAAAGGTAGAGTTTACAAGAAATTCAGGGCTCAGACTCAAGGAGGACTGGTCGCACCTTGGAGGTGGGCAGCCTTCGGGATGGAGGTGTGTTTTGGTATTATAATGACATTGTAAGAAGCAAAGTTCGCACAAAGGACAGCATTTCATCAAAATTTGACAAAATGTTGCCCGAGTATCGAGCAGGCAGCTAATTGGCAGCTTGTTGACGCGGAAGGCTCGGACAATAACACAACGACCAATATGATCAGGTTAATGCCACTTTATTGCACAGATAGCTCAGTTATTACAGACGTTCCGGTTCCGCATCACGCGCCGGCAATTTGCCGATTGGCTGCATGAGCTGTGCATGCGGTAAGCAACACATTATAATTGGCTTAAAGCATCTGTCCACGCGAACAATCACCCCTCCGATATCCTGGGTGAAGTTCTGCATTTCGCACGCTGAGTTCAGCACACTTTCTCATATCTTGTTTGTCTCAGCATTTCTAACATCCCTACAATGTTTTTGCATAACCTTCAAACTTACAAAGCCTACATAGTTGTTAGCAATTCTTTGGTGCTTGGAGTGTTCACAGGATGACCCCTTTGCACTAAAAATCCTCCAACAGCAGCTTATCTCTTTCACACTATCATCCCATTCCCATATCTGCCATACATCATAAGGCAAAGCCGCAGAATAATGGCATCCCACCCCGTACCTCATGTAGCTTCACACGCATCCTTATCAGGGAACCACAGATGTTGTATTCTTCACGCCAGCTGCAGCTATTTTCTACCTCAGAAGCCTCTTGATTTTATATTTTTCCTTAACGTGTGAACAATGCTGTATTTTGTATTTTTAGCCAATTTAGTAATTATTCCACAGAGGGTGACTCTGCAGCACATGGATGCCCGGCCTCCCTCCAGACCCTGCCCCGGGAAGGGGCCCCAGCACAGCCGCCGGCTGGCAGAGCAGTGCTCGGCCCCTCACCTTTCAAGGGGACGGGCAGCGCGGTGTTCTCCAGGGTCACGCCTGGCCTGAGGAGGCAGACCCTGCCGTCATTCCCCACCTCGGAGCTCCAAGTTGCTGCGAGGGATGAAGCCTCGACTGCTGATGCTGGGCGGAGCAAGAGAGCACTGATAAGGCAGTTTGCAAAGCGACTCACAGCTCGCGGGCGCTTCACGATTCACTTGGGATGGGACAAGTCCCCTCTGACATGGTCCAGTGCCTGTCCTGAACGTGGTGGTCATGAAGCAGAGCAAAACAGTTCCCACCGCAAGCATTTCTTGGCATAGCCCTCCCAAAGATGTTCTGCCTTCACACCAGCTTTCCCACACAGTCCTTCCGTCAAAGCTTCCCGACTCCCCAGGGGCCGACAGAATGCCCCGGGGCAGAAAGCAGCAGCATTGCTGCCTCCGACAGCGCCGCCTCCACAGCCAGGGAAACTGCTGGTGCTCACGCAAGATGTGGCCTCAGTCCTGGCTCTTCCCCAGGCCGCGGCACTCTGGCTGGCATTGCTCTCTCGGATGGCATCACCACCGTTTTCTTCCACTACCGGCACCCTTGTAGGGATTTATGGTTTGGGATTCAAGTTTCCCGAGCTCATCCCTCACCTCAAGCTGGGGTTTGTTCTCAAGTGAGCTAGCCTTTGGCCAAGTTAAACTACATGCCAATTGGAATGCCTAAGAAACACCACAAACACATGTGCTTCGGAATGATTTCCCCCGTGTTTTAGCCCCGCAACCCCCGCCCCAAGAATGTAGGTCCCTCCGAACCACCAGAACTCACTGCCCCTGCTTTGGCTGCCCCAACAGCAAGGCGCGCAGGAGCCCACACCTCCGCCAGACCAAGATCTGACCCTGCCCAGAGCCATGGGGGAACAACGGGGCAAGACTCTGCTGTGGAGAACGCGCCACAGCAACTCACTAGTCGCAGCCAAGGTGCTTACTGATCAGGCTCTCCCAGTTGTCCTTTGCTTTTCCAGACTGCCTCCGGGTGCAGAACTGGAGCATGCTGTTGGCACGAAGGCAGCGCAGCAGCTCCTCGCAGTAATATGGGATCCCTGAGCTGGTTCGGATCAGGAATCTGCACAGGAGCAGACCCGTCGGGGACCAGCACAAGGAAAGTAAGGTGAAACACAGTTCAGGTGGGCGGCCAGTCACTCAGGCATACCAGGGTAGCCAGCACCTTCATCACAGCTACACCTCACTTTGGAAAGGGATCGTCCTCCCGCTGCTTTGGGCTTTTGTGCCCTCTGAACCTCCAGCCTTTGCTGAAGTCCATGGGAAAAGAATTGCGGACAATGCCCAAAGCGCAGAGCAGCGAGCCCCTGCCTTTCTTCTCCTCAGGAGCCTGGAACGGATGGACCGCTGCCCCGGGGAATCTCCCCCACAGCCCAGCCACCCAGACCAAGGCCTTTTCTGTTCACACCCCGACACGGCTGGGCTCAGGACTCTTCCTCCCTTCCTCCCTGTGCGGCAGCCAAGGCTGACACCTCCCAGGCTGGGTGTCTCGGGAGTTGCCCGCTCTCAGCGCACACCCACCAGGGTGAGGCATAACAAGCCGCCCACGCCTGGCACTCGCTAGAGTCCGGGATGCTTCTAGCGGCCCTGCGCTCCCTTGCCTGGGGGCCTGATTCCCTACCACGGTCAGCAGAGGTTCAGGCCCTCAGGAAGAGCTCCCCTGCCTCCAACTTACCTCACCAGATCCCTGGGGATGCTGACCACTCCGAGGTCCTTGCAGACTTTCTGCATCACAGCTGAAGCTTTCAGCTTGTCCAGATGAAGATAAGTGATTTTCTAGGACGCGGCGTTGTCTGCTGCGGCTTTGCAAAAGCTCTCTGTTATCTCGTAGCCCGGGGCTAAGCTCATGACTGTGAAGAGGGAGACTTTTTGGAGCACGGGTAATATGATGAACCAGGAGTCAGGATCGATGAAATGGGCATTGTCGATGACAAATATGCCAAAATCTCCTGTAAGGGTCTGAAAAAAAAGCAGGTTGCTCTGAGGGGAATCCAGTGGATTCTCAACTGTCTTCCAGGGGACGAGATTTAGCCTCCGTCTCTTGAGGGAATGTTATGAAGTCTCTCTCCAGCCACTTTCCTGCTCGGAAGCTTTGCCTTTGGGCTCCAGACCTTATCGGTCCGCCTGCCAGAGCACAGGCCCCCGTGCTCCTTCTGGGAAACAGGCCGAGGGTGAGCAGGGCTTCCAAGACAGGCAGCCCTGCTGTCTCTTGGGTCTGGAGTGGGATGAAAAGCACTGAGCTTGGGCTCTTTCATTCTATCTGCGCCTGACCCAGGGGTGAAGGAGGAAAGGCCGTGGCTCCAGAAGCCACCTCCAACTCCCCAAAGAGGCAGAGGCGGGAGCGGAGCACGCAGGTGCTCCCAGGCAGTGTCTCCAGGAGGCTCTGTCGGGAGGCTGCAGTCCAAGGGCCAGGCGCCCTGACAGAGGGGCTGGAGCGTTCCACGGCTGTCAGGGGATGGGCAGGGGCAGCGTCCCAAAGCTACAGGTGGAAAACTTGTATCTGTGGCCAGCATCCTGGCCTAAAGAGGCCAGTTCAGCAAGTAAGTGGCTCTTTCCGGAGCCCATCGTGTCCTCAAACGCCAGGATGTTCCTTTGGCCTGAATCCCTGTAGGCATTCGAGCAGCTGACAAAGAGGTCAGTCTCCTGCTTCCGACCTGCGAAGACAAACCAGAAAACGAGCTGCTGGGAGCATGCTGAAAAGCAAAGAGCCGTCCTTTTTGCGGGCACCCTCCACTGCAGCTTCCCTCCCCGCTACCACATTGGCCAGCCTGCTGGCACCCAGGCCTCCTTCCCACCCGCTCATCCATGCTTGGGCACCTCTGCCTTCCTCAGAGTGGTCGCAGGGCCACCTGGCCCCCTGCCCCACAGTGCAGCCCCCTCGCCCTCTCCCCTATCCCACAGGCACAGAGATTCCGCTGGCCCCACGCGACTCCCCGCAGAGATCCAGCACAAGGCTGGAAGGGAGGACTGCAGCTGGTTCAGGCAGCTGCGTCCCAAACAGACTCAAAGCATCTCCTCGCTGTGCCATGAGCCCCACAGCACCTCCCAGTAGCTAAGGCAGTGTCATCAGGACCGTACTGGTTTGGGCTGGGCTAGAGATAATTTTCTTCAGCAATAGCTCGTACAGGTCTATGTTTTGGATTTGTGACCAAACATTGCTGTTGATAACACAACGATGCTTTAGTTATGGCTGAAGAGCACCTGCGCAGCGTCGAGGCCTTTTCCGTGGCTCACGCCGCCCCGCTGGCAAACAGTCTGGGGGTGCACAAGAAGCTGGGAGGGGGCACAGCCGCGACAGCCGACCCCAACTGCCCAAAGGCCTATTCCAGACCATATGACGCCGTGCTCAGCAAGAAAATCCGGGGGAAAGGAGGAAGGGGGGGACGTTCGGAGTGATGGCATTTGTCTTCCCAAGTCACTGTCACACGTGATGAAGCCTTGCTTTCCTGGAAATGGCGAGACGCCTGCCCGCCCATGGGAAGCAGTGAATGAATGCCTGATTTTGCTTTGCGTGTGTGCACAGCTTTTGCTTTCCCTATTAAGCTGTCTGTATCTCATCACAACAGTGTTCTCACTTTAACCCTTCCGATTCTCTTCCCCGTCCCACTGTGGGGAGTGAGCGGCTCTGTGGGGCTGAGCTGCCAAGCGGGGTTAACCCACAACAGGGCCCAAAACATTCGGCAAGACACCGAGCGAATACAGGCATCCCCTGCGTCCTGACATTCCCATGTCTTTGCGCAGATGCTGCCAAGAAAGGAACTCTGAGGAGTACAAGGAGGAGCAAAACTCTCCATTGGTTTGGCAGAAGGAAATCTCTTTCCTGACCCCAAAGACAGGGATCAGTTTAGCCCCCAGGCTGTGAGCAGCTCCACAGTTGAAAGGAACCTTCCTACCAGGTCTGGAAGACGACAGGGAGCAGCAGGCACCCTACCTCGATTTCCACCCCAAAAATATCAAGCAAGCAGAGACCAAGACAGGTGACGCTTCCTTAGGGCTGCTGCAGGCAACACCATCCCTGGTAAAAGCCTCTTCCTTCACAGCAAGGCACTAAAACTTACCAAGGGGAAGAACCTGGGCTTCAAAAAAGCGAGGCATTCTCCACCTACCCAGCAAGGGGATGTACTCCCACCTCTTCTTGGTAAGACCCATGCCAAAGATGCTAGAAGCAGGGGAAACGACAACACAAGTCAATGATCTGGTGAGAAGCCAGGGGACCTAGAGAAGCAGCCTGGCGTGGCAGGGAAGGAGGTGCTCCTCGGGTACCGGCTTTTCTTTGGAGCAGGGTGTTATCCCCTGCACACTTTCCCAGCCAAAGTTTAAGCTGACACACTACCACAGCTTCAAGCGTAAAGAAGCCCAACGGTGACAGTGGGACAGAAGAAGATATCAAGAGTCCATCCCCAGAGGCCAAACCCAGAGAAATCGGAGAAGACAAGTGAAAGAAGCCAGGGCGTGCTGTTGGCTAAAAGACAGCTTTACCATGTTGGCCAAGAACACAAAGTGTCTTTGAAAGGAGGACTTGTGTCCCTGAAGGGGTTGGGATGCCAAGCAACTGGCACCTTTGGCTCAAGTCTTCCCACAGTTTCAAAGAGACGGCAATGATAACCTTCAAACCACCCTCTGAAGGGAAGGTCAAATCCTGTCCCAGAAGAAGAGCTGAGATTTCTGCAGGAAGACCTGAGGAAGAGTGTCCCGATGGTCCATGTTTCCCCATGGGGACCAGACATGCCCAAAGCTTCCTGCTCAGAGCAGCTGGGACAAAAGTCTCCTTGGGTCAGCATTCCCAGGGCACGTGGTGGAGCAAGCACAGCACAAAAAGCACAGCCCAAAGCCCTTTAGACCGAGCCCACAAGGCCAGGTTGTGTCTACCAAGACAGACAAACCTTCCCCATCCCTGTGGTTTCACTCCTGCTCTCTCAGCAGCTGGAGACAGCAGCGGAGAGGGGCAAAAAGCGCCAGGGCTTCCGACTGTCTCAGAGGACACTCACCTCTCCTTGGTGACCCCCATGTATTGATAGACAGGGCCAGGCTGGCTGAGGACTTTCATCTCTCTCTCCAGCAGCTCCTTGAAGTAGGAAGTGGGCAGCCGAGAGGCGGCGTAGGTCACTGCATCACAGGACACCAGCCCAGGGCAGTGCACCATCATCCGGGCAGCCAAGTTCACCTTCTGGCCAAGGACCGCCAAAGAGAAGGCACGCATTACAGAGAGAGAGCACGCGTTGGTGTGGCCTGCGCCACCAGCCCCGCGGCACCCTTCCAGGCCAATACCTGTGTATTCGTGTCTCAGCGGGTGGCCAGTGACTCCACAGAACATCATCCCTCTGGTAACTGCCACAGACATCGTCCTGGCACACAGAGAAACAGCAGGGCTTGAGCAGCGCCCCAGGTGCAGTCCTGCCCACTCGGCTTCATCCCTTCCCACACCTCCCCTCGGTGCCAGCCTGGGCCACCAGCTGTCCTGCCCTGCCAGCGTGGGTCTCGGGGACGTGGAGAGCTCAGGGGTGCAACACCTGCAGGTTGCAAGGGACAAGGGGCAGGGGCAGAGCACGTGCAGGGCCACAGCCCTCTCGTGAACAAAGACAGAGAGAAGAAGGCGCCCGCCATGTCACCGCCTGGCGATGACAGCCACTTGGGATCAGGTGGCTGGGCCCCATCCCCATTCATGGGCCAGTGGCCCAGAAGGGCCTGCCTCTAGCCACAGGGGCCTCTGGCCCTCACGAGGGCTCTTTCCAGCACAGTGGCCAGCAGAGCGTGCTTGGAGGGACTCCATCTGTCTGCCGTGGGCTGAGCCCAGGGGTTGCCTGCCACCTTCTCAGGGCACTGCCTCCTTCCTGCCAAGGACAAGGGAGGGCAAACTAGAAGGCACATCTTTTTCTGGGAAGCCCCCTTGCGCCATCCCAGGCAGCACGCACCCCGCCGACCCCCACCACACACTCACTCTGTTTCCTCGAGCATGGCGGAGCACGAGTTGAAGATCTCCAGAGCGCTCTGCAAGGTGTGAAGGCTCTCGCAGGGCAGCTTGTTTCCAAGGAGTCCCAGCACGCAGAGGAACGTGCAGCCCTGCCCAGGACGGATGTGGAACGTGTTGCTACAGCGCCCAAGAGGGAGTCTCTCCCTCTTGCTCACTGCCCGCCCTCTGGCGCTGGGGGAGGCGACTGTTCCCCCTCGCTCACTTTATCACACAGGAGGACTTTGTTGATGTGACCCTTGTGAGGAGAGAGGATTTCTAGCATCATCCTGATGGCCTCCTTGAGGATGGTGCTGAGATGCTCCGTGCTGGTATCTGCAGCAAGCTGCAGCTGGACAAAGATGCAGGTGACTGGCTGTAGCTCAGAGAGGAGGTCCATGGGCAGTCCTGCATCGAGCTGGAAGACAAGAGCACGATGGCTTCACCAGCCTGCTCTCCCAGGCTCTTACTGCCCACACCAGTACCGAGGGAGAGCAGGCGTGCTGGCGATAGCGGGCACTAGCAGAGGAAGGGACAAATCCTCCTCTCAGTGCAAAGGGCGGGCAGGCCGCCCAGCCTGCGGCAGGCAGACGCCGAGTCAGAACACAAATGACAAAGGAAAGAAGGCTGCTCCATTAACACGCCATCTGGGGACCGGTCCGGACATGAGGGGAGACCCCAGGGATGCTCCAGGGACTTCAGGGGAATCTCCCCTTTAATCCACCGTCGTGTCCACAGCACATCTAGAACCATGGCCATGGAAAAGACAGAGAGACAGGAGTCCTCCTCCTGCCACCCATGTCTCTCTGAGGACAACGCAGACAATGGTGCAGCGCCAGTACCCCTGGGCTCAGTTTCCCCGCGTTGTTGTCTCAGGGTGCATTTTCTTTGATTGGTCTGTTCCTGTGAGAACTCCATCTCTGCAAGGCACCACTTCTTCTGCCCTCCAAAAATGCAGTCCCCAGCAGTGGTGACCTTGCCGTGCCTTCCCGAGAGCAGCGACTGGTATGTACTTCCTAAGCACATCCTCGGCGTTCAGGTCACTGGGCAAGAGAAGTGCAGGCCTCATGGCACCTGAGGAGAGAAAATGCAGGTAGTCGCTGTGCGGACGGGACTACAAGCTGTTGCAAAGCAGGGCCTGGCCCTGGAATCGAGGGAGAAAGAGTCTTCTGCGCTTGCTCATGTTGCCACCTCCAGATGCTGAGGGCAGAGCTCTCCCCTGGAAGGAGGAGGCGGCAGCAGCCGCTGCCCTGGGAGGCCCAACAGCATGAGTGCTAACGGACAGAGGGAAGAGGGAGGAGGTGGTTCCTCTCTGGCCCCTGAAACAGCAAAGCCCCACCTTTCGGGACAATCACAGAGCAAGGGGAAGTGGGCACTCACCTTCCCTTTTTGAGCGGTGGCTCACTGGGTCTTGTACAAGCTTGCGTAAAGGCGTCTTTTGGCATTTGGAACAAGGCATCGGATCCATGCCCGTCACCTGAAGACACACAGAATGAAAGCACTGCCACTGGCCTCCCCAGGAGTCCCAGGGGAAAGAGCCTGCCCTCCACCATCACTGCCCAGAGAAGGGGAGAAGGAGCCCACCTGGCTGGATGGGACAGCAGTGCTTCCTCAGAAGCACCGGAGCTGGGCAGCCATTCTCCAAGCATGCCCATCTCCAAGCAACCACAGCTCCATGGCCCACAGAGGACATTGCTGCCGGGGCTCAAACCCTCCCAATGCCTCCCGACCCATCAAAGCAAGCAAGCCCAGCCCATGGTTACCCCTGAGATGGGAGGACAAGAGCTTCAGCTGCCTGCCCGCTTTCCCACCTACAACTCTCTCCACATTCATCCCCTCAGCTTTCCGACACCTCCCTCCTTCATGGCCAGGCCCAGGCCCTCAGAATGGCTCTCGAGGCCATCCCATCCACCTGCCTGCACAGGTCTTGCACCTGCAAGACACTTGGTCCTCAGCCGGTGCTGCTCACAGAGCTCCCAGCAGGTTGCCGAGAGGACAATTTCACCTGCACCCGCAACCTGTTCGGCATCACGAACTTCAGCCAGGCATAGGCCAAAAATGCAGAAGTGTTGCCAGCTCTCATCTCCGAAAATCAGGAGGCTCATGGGCCCTGCAGAGATCCCTGGGGAGAAGGAGAAGCAGAACTGACACAGGGAACATTTGGAACTCTACAGCCCCCAGCATCTCGGATGTTCAGAAGCTCATCTGAAGCCCAGTGGGGAGATGGGCATTACGGAGGGGCAGAACATCCTCCCTCCTCCTCGGGGAGATGCTGACACGAGTCCCTGAAATGTGCGTCTAGAAATAGACAAACCAAGTCGACACTGAGAATGTGTTGAGAATGCTGGGTGTCATCCCCAGCTGCCTGCCCCAGAAGCCCAGCAAACCAGAAGCAGCCTGTGGCACGGGAGAGTGCCACACATCTGCGTCTGGCACAGCGCCCGTACCTATCTTCAGCTGGACCTTCTGCCCTACATCCGTGTCACACCTTCCATACTTCTTCTGGATCTGCCGGCTACAGTGCAGCACCAGGCTGATGGTCCTGGCCACCTCCTGGGGTGGTGTTCTCCACAGCAGCAGCACAGCATCTCCTGGGGAAAGGGAGGGAAGGTAAAGGCTCTGTCGAGACCTGACTCTCCCTGACCTACGCTCAGCAGCAGGGACAGCAGAAACCAGCCGCCGTGTGGAGGAAGATGGGCTTGTGGGAGGCCATCATCCTGGAGGACCACGTTCTGGGCACCGGGACACCTCTCCTCTCCCGGGCAAGCCACAGCAGCAGCCGGCCAGCAGCAGTGGCACCACCTGCCCCAAGCGCTCCTCTGCAGCTGCAGCACTGGAGAGAGGGCACTGCTGGAGGGGTGCGTGCCTGGCCAAAGAGCTGGCTCAAGGCGCTGCGCAGAGCCTCTTGAGAAGGAGAGCAGAGCAAATGGCCGCCACTGTAGTCCCAAGAACCTACCAGCAAACTTCAAGATGTCTCCTCCAAAAATCAGGAACTCTGCGTACAGAGGGAAGAAAAGGAAGAGTCATGTGGACACCTTCTTCCAGAAGCCACAGAGCAAGACCCTCTGCCTGGGGAGGAGCACCGGGGCAAGGGTGCACCGTGGGGCACAGCTCAGGAAAACATCGCTCTGGCCTCTCTCCCAGGCTCACGGTGGCCACAGCCCTGGTACCCGCACAGCAGACAGGGAGGCAGGGCCTCCAGATGCCACCAAACCTCAGAAAGGTGGAGGCTGGAAGGGACCTCTGGGGTCCATCTGGTCCAACCCCACTGCTCAACCCGGGCTGCACAGAGCCAGCTGCCCAGGACGGTGGCTGATGGTTTCAGAATAGCTCTAAGGAGGGAGAGTCCACAACCTCCCTGGGCAACCTCTGTGTGGAATAATTACTAAATTGGCCAAGAATACAAAAATACAGCATTGTTCACACATTAAGGAAAGTCATAAAATCAAGAGGCTTCTGAGGTAGAATACAGCCGCAGCTAGCACACGAAGAATGCAACATCTGTGATTCCCTGTACAAGGTTGTTTGTGAAACTACACGAGGGATGGAATGGAACAAGCATGTTCCGTGGCCTTCCCTTTTGACGAATAGCAGATATGGGGACGAGATGGTACTACGGAACAGATAAGCGGCCTACACACTACCCAAGCCAACATTTCGTCAAATGTTGATGAAATGCTGTCCTTTGTGCGAACTTTGCTCACCACAATGTACCAAAACACACCTCCATCCCGGAGGCTATCCGCCCCCGAGGTGTGAACACTCCTCCTTGAGTACATTAATCATAATAAAAGTACGTATGACTAAAGTCACTCAAACTCCACCTTGAAGACAAAAAATAGTATAAAGTAGCCCAAGAGAGAGGGGATGTCAGGGAAGACACCATCACGAAGAATTCCATCGCTGATTTCCGGGATCAGTCGATGGGCTGAGCCTTTCTTCCCCCACATAGGGACGCCTTTGGGTAAGACTCCGATTACACCGAGTGCTTTCTCGGGGACTTAGAAATTTCTCTAGAGAATCTCTACCCTACATTTATAGCCAGGCTGTATCGTTTATAATTTTGTCGCGCGTTTTGTATACTTAACAATATCTTTATTTGCACGTGCTTTGCAGACAGTGTATTTATCACCAGCAATCCTAAAGAACCTGTATATCTGTTGTTTAAATAAACTTCACTGTTTAAGTAGCTAGTCATTTCGCTTTCTCACTGAACACGACCAAAAACTTGAGAGAGGCTGTGCTAGTTCATGAGCATGACTAGACTGAAGGTGCAGTCCACTATTAGTGTATCCAAATCATGATAGTTTAATACATATTAAACGCGATTGGACTGATAGTGCTGAATTGGGCATCACTCAGAATTTAAACCCAGCTGCACCTGGCCTCCCACCTCGGTGAGGAGTGTTAGAACGCAAGGGGGTTCATCTTTTGCCAAAACCGCTTGGCCCCTTTTCACGCAACACTCTGCCAGTGCTCAGTCACCCTCACAGTCAATAAGTGTTTCCTGACACACAGAGGGAACCTCCTGTTTTTCAGTGCGTGCCCGTGGCGTGGCCTCTGGTCCTGACACTGGGCACCACTGGGAAGAACCTGGCTCTGTCCTCTTTGCACCCTCTCTTCAGGTTGTAGGCACGTTTCTAAGGTCCCCCCACAAGCCTTCTCTTCTCCAGGTGAACCAGGCCCAGCTCTCTCAGCCTTTCCTCACAGGACAGATGCTCCAGACCCTTCATTGTCTGCGAGGACTCTCTTGCTTTGCTCTAACAGTGCTGCCAAAGGGGAGCCCACAATGTGCTCATGGTCAGCTCGGAAGGGCCAAGATCTTCCCTGTGGAAAGGGGCTCGTGAGGGTCGCACAAACGCACATGCACGTGTCAGAGCCAGCATCCTCACGTCTCTGGTGCGCTGGCACTTGCTGGATGCCCTCAGCCTGCTCTGGGCCCTGACGCAGCACTGAGCCGGCTGTTCATGCCAGAGGCACCGAGGTGGCTGCTGAGAAAGCGGGTGGCTCCTCGTCCGCAGCGGGGCGCAGAAAGGACCCGCGCTGGTGCTGACCTGCCAGCAGACCCTCTCTGCCCTTGTTGTTCTTCACAGAAAGCCCCAGCCCTTCCAAGGAGGCAGGACCTGGCTGCCTCCACCCTCCACCATCACGCCCTGATGTCACACAGTCCTGCATCACAGCTCTTACCTTCCAAAACATCACACAGGTACTCATTGAGCGTTTGCACCAGCTCATCAGTACCTCTGTCCGTGCCGCTCCTCTGGACGAGTTTCTCGGTCAACGCAGTGAAACCTGGAACAGGGACACCCAGAAATCAGGAAATGTCCATGTGGGCCAAAAGACCTGGCAGCTGCTTCCACGATGCCCGGCCCGAGAGCCTGTAGGGGACACCTTCCCGTGCCGGCTCAGCACTGGTGGCAGCCGTGATGGACCGCCCAAGGTCACCCATCCTGCTTTCTGTGGGCATCCCAGCAGAAGACCTCAGCAGGGACTTGGGCATCTGCCATTTGCTGAAGTGTTGCCTGAGCTTCTCCTCTGCCAGCTGAGCCCAACACATCCTCTCGCCCCAAGGGAAGCTCTTCTCTGCTCGGGCCTTTTGCCCAGGTCTGCGGGGCCTGGCACGTCTGGAGGCTGGTCTGGCTGGGACCCTCCTGCCCCAGGGGGACTGGCAGAACCGAGAGCAGCCTCAAGCGCTGCCATAGGCGAGTGAAGGCCGGGAGGGTTCTAAAAGGGTGCCAAACAAGTCATGAACCTTGAGCGTCTCTCGAGCTTAATGATGAGAATTCTTCCCAGCAGCTCGTGCGGGGCTCTGTTTTGCAGCTGTGCGGAAAAGAGCCCGGAGAGCCCCGGGGTGCGCTAGTTCTTGCAGTGCTTGCGCGGCACCGAGGGCTTTTCTGCTCCTCAGACTGCAAGCCAGCGAGTGTGCTGGGGGTGCCCAAGAGGCTGGGAGGGGACAGAGCGGGGACATCTGACCCCTACCGCCCAAAGGGATATCCCACACCCTACCACTGGGTGGGGTGGGGGGCGGGCAAAGGTTGGCGGGCGCTACCCTTGCTCGGGGCCTGGCTGGGCATCGCTGGCTTGCTGGTCAGCAAGTGCTTTCTTTTGCATCCCTTGTTTTCCTTGGGCTTTCTTTTCCACTCTCCTGGTTTCTAACCCACCAGTTTTCTCCCTTTCCCCCTTCCGACGCTCCCCCTGCACCCCACTGCGCAGGAGCGAGGGAGCGGCTGTGTGGTGCTGAGCTGCCGGCCAGGCTTCAGCCACACCAGCCTGTGAGCAAAATCGTTCCCTCCCAAGGGGGAGAGGGCTCCCCCTTCCTCCTCCATCACGCTGCGGGCATCCCCACTATCCCACTAGCATGCCTGAGAGCCTCAGCACTCCGGCTGCTCTTGGAGCCGCTTCCAAAGCTTTTTGGGTGAGCTGAGGCATTTACGGTGCCCAGCGTGGAAGGGAATGCCTGGCATTGCCATGAGCTGGCGGGGGCTGAGGAAACTGCCCCACAAACAGTGTGCCAGGAGGACGGCTGGCCGCAGGGGACAGCAAGCCGCAGGGGACGGTGGCTGCGTAAGGACTTTTAGCCCTTGCTGGCCACCGAGCCCTGGCTACGTCTTGCCCTGGCTCTGAGCGCATGGCGCAGCTCCTAGGAGAGAGCCGAGCCTCAGCAGGACGTGGTCCTGGGCAACCTGCTCTAGGCGAGCCTGCTGGAGCAGATGTTGGAGCAGGCCAGCTCTGCACATCCCCCATTTTCTTGTCGTTTAGACAAGGAGTCCATCACCCGATGTCCCCCCCCCCACCTGGGAAAGGGAATGGGGAAAAAATCACGGAAACAGGAGGGCTGAAAGAGAAACAAATTTAATAGAAAAAGTAATTCAGACAGGCTGAGAGAGTTGGCGTTGTTCAGCCTGGAGAAGAGAATCACGGAGGAGACCTTATAGCAGTCTTCCAGTCCATAAAGGGGGCCGACAGGAAGGTTGGGGAGGCCGTCTTCATCAGGGAGGGTAATGATAGGACAAGGGGTAACGGATTCCCTGGGGTAACCTGTGAAAACAGGGTAGCCACTAGTGGGAGGTGTCCCTGCCTAGGGCAGGGGGTTTTAACTAGTTGATCTTCAGGGTTACTTCCAACCCGAACCTTTCTATGATTCTATAAATCCCACCCACAGGACCCAAAAAACCCTCAATATCCCTCATAGGGAATCCCAAAGGACCCATGGGAACCCCCCCAAGTTGTATTGAGCTCTACATATCTTCCTATGTGGTCCTATCTGCTAGAATTGTGTCTTTTATGGAGACTGCCAATGGCGTTGCATTTTTTCTTATTGTATGGGATTGAAAATCAAATACTAAATGGGAAGACGATTAGGATTTTGTTGCAGTTCCTGCATTTCCAACAAAACTTCCAATACTGCTGTATTTGTGGTGTTTTTACTGGCATTGGTGGAAAGAGGCGGTTTGCATTTTAGGTTCCATTCAGCTTTCTGGCTGGCTTTGCAAAACTGACTTGTGCTCTGAGGAGATGTGGGCCTTGAACCTGGTAACGTGGCTGCTTCAAACTGCTAGCTCTTGAGAGAGCTTCTGTTAAACACAAGTGTTTTTCAGGTACCAAGCTTCCAACGCGAGGCTGGCAAGAATTTTTCTTTTCTAGCTAGGGTAGATGGTCATGGCAATAAAGTGTTACAATGAGCAGTATACGCTGCTACTTGTTTCGAAGGCTTGCTTTCTCTGTCTGTTTTCCTGTTTCCCAAATGTCTCTTTCCCCTTCTTTGCTTTCTTTTAAAAGCTTGGAGTCTTTTATAGACGGTGCCTAGTGCTGTGTCCATCTTTTCTTTCCTCTCCTGTGTGGAAGTCCACAGAGCCCAGCGACCCCACGGCTCCGCCCCACGGCAACATGGACCACGGGGACCCAGACCTCGGCCCCACAGAGGGGCTGTGGAGGGGCTCATGGCCGGTCCTGTTCCCCCCCACGCCTGTGATGTCATTATGGGGCACATTCCAGAGCCACCGAACAGGCAGGGGTTCCACTATGACGTTGGAGGGAGGGCAAGGACTAAGTGCTGTAAGCACCCCAGAGAGAAGCATCTCCCAGTGCCTCAGGCGTCGAGGTGGGGGACAGCTTGGCTCGCACCACATACTCCTCCTCACCCAGGGAGAGGAAGATGAGCGCTGTGGCTTGCACCGCCTTCCACGGGCTTTGCCCAGAAGGGAAGCTGGGCAATGGGATCATCAGCGTGGACGGCATTGAATTCATTGCTCACAAGATGATCCTCTCTAGCTGCAGTCCGTACTTCAGGTGAGTGCTTGAAGGAGGAGGGGATGGGGCCAAACAGTATTTCCTGCTCTGTGCCACGCTGTGCCTTCGCGTATCTCCAGCGCTTCCCTCGGCACTCCAACTCTCCTCCAGCAGTTCCCCCTAGTGCTGGTACCTCCCCGGACACCAAAATTCATCCACAAGCTAAGATCGAACAGCAGCGCTGGAAGTGGGGTCTGGCAAAGCCCCAGATACGGTGCAGGGCTGAGAGCGTGGCCAGCCTGGCTGCTCTGCTGCCAGGCGGCAGGTTTTCCTTCCCCACACACCGTTATTCTCTGCTCTTCTCTTTGAAGCAAGGTGCCCGCTCGCCCTGTGGCTCCTTGTTAAGACAACCGGCTAGTAAAACATTCCTTCATAAAACTCCATGGCCTCCCAGCATGGCTACTGCTAGTGCCCAAATTGGTGCCCGGGGAAGGAGGCACAGGGGATAATGGGGTCAGGGTTTCACACAGCAAGGCCGCTTTCTTCCCCAGCACTGCTTTGTTTTTTTCAGGGCTTTGTTCTCCAGCAGCTGGAGCAATGCCGAGAGGAAGGTCTATCAAATCCCCGGCACTTCCTCTGAAATGATGAGGCTCCTCATGGAATACGCCTACACCGGGACAGTGCCGCTCACGGATGACAACGTTGAATGTTTGCTAATCGCGGCAGACCAGTTCAACGTCCTGGACATCGTCAGACTGTGCTGCGAGTTTTTAAAATCCCAGATGTGCTTGGAAAATTGCATCGGCATCTGGAGATTCACAGGCTACCACTACTGTCCTGACCTGCGAGAAGCAGCCCACGAGTTCATCCTGCATCACTTCGAGGAGGTGACCAGGGTGTCCACAGAGTTTCTGGCGCTCTCCTTCAATGAGCTGGAATGCCTGCTGGAGAAGGATGAGCTCCCTGTGAAAGAAGAGGCCGTGTTCGAGGCCGTTCTGAAATGGGTTGCCCATGACCTGCAGAGCAGGAGGCAGCACGTTGTAGTCTTGCTGGGCAAGGAAGGGTGGAAGTGTGGACAGAAGGGATTTGTTTTCTCTAAATAAACTCAGCGTTACTGACAGTTAAGACTTTGCTTAAAACTTTTGAACTCACGTGTGTGCACTGGTATGAATTTGTAGTCCATGTTCCCTGTACTTACACGTCCCTCATGCAAATCTGCAAGTGCCATGTCTATCAGTTTCATAGGAACTAGATTTTCATCAGTGTCCCGGAAGGTCCTATTGACCAGCTCTTTGAAGAGCTGGAATTTTGCTTTCCTGAGATTCAGGGTCCTGACTTTACTCTTCCCCCTGACGCCCACACCCCTCAGGACTGTGAACTCCACCAGCGCCCGACCACCGCAGCCCAGGCTGCCTCCAATCTTGATGTCACCCATTAGCAGCTCATTTGCATTGGTGCCCTTCAGGTCCAGTATGGCCGCTCCTCTGGTGGGGCTGTCTGTGACCTGGTTTAAGAAGTTATCTTCAAGGAACTCGGCTCTGGGAGTCT
Source organism: Larus michahellis (assembly GCF_964199755.1). Classification (NCBI taxonomy): domain Eukaryota; kingdom Metazoa; phylum Chordata; class Aves; order Charadriiformes; family Laridae; genus Larus; species Larus michahellis. The sequence goes on along the minus strand of NW_027436445.1, from coordinate 907,254 downwards.
CCTGGATTGCCTACAGCTTGCCGGGCTGCTTTTCCAGCAGCTGTCGGGGTGGCGGAAGTCCCCCAGCACGACGAGAACCTGTGAGCGCGGAGTAATGGCAACTAGGTGTCAGCTTTGCAGCAGCACGGTGGCTGCCAGCTTCTCCCGTTTGTTGCCCATGCTGCAGGCATTGGTGTCGAGGCACTTTTGCTGGTCTGTCAGCCATGTCACTTTCTTAGAGGAACACACCTTAATTCCTTTGAGCTATTCACTGGTGTTCCCCTCTTTTCTCCCCCCCTCTTGACTCCTCCCCTTTGGCTCCCCCCCATTACCTCAGGAGCCATTCCCTCATCTCTGGAAGACTTCAAGCGTCCTCCAGTGTTCCCAGCACGTGTCAGAGCAACAGGCTGAGGGCCCGCACTAGCACCCCAACCCTCTGCCTTGGTGTGTTGTCCCACTGCTTGTCACAGGCAAGCCTGATATTGTCCCCCTCCCCTTTCAAGCCTAGTTTAAGGCTCTGTCAATGAGCTCTGCTCACTCGTGAGCAAAGACCCTGTTCCCCCTTTCAGAAAGGTGAATCCCATCTGACGCCAGCAAGCCTCATGCTGTGCAGGCCGCCCCATTCTCAAAAACCCCAAAATTGTGTGGGTGACATCAGCCACGGAGCCATGTATGAATAGACTGTGTCCATCTATTTCTTCCCATGTTGCCGCCCACAACGGGAAGGAGAGAGGAGAAAATACCCTGTGGTTCAGATTTCCTTACCAACCGTCCCGAGGCCCTGAAGTCTCTTCTGGTGGCCCTTGGACTATGTGTTGCGGCACCTGGGAAGGTGGGCTGGGCAAGGAGGGGGTTCCCCATCCATCCTGGGCATGGACTTGCCTCCATTCGCTTCTTTCCTTGAAGCTACTGTCATAGCCTGGCAGGGGGAGGTTGCAGGATCCCCTTGATCTTGTTGGGGTTTTTCTGGTGGCTGATCCTGTTTCTGTCTCAGGGAGGGCAGAGCATGATTCCACCAGTCTGTCTCTTTGTTGGACTCCCTGATGCTCCTTAACCTTTCTACTACCTCCCGTAGCCCTGTCACTGAGCTGAGCTGATCGTCCACCTGGTCACACCTCACGCTGCTGTTCTCACAGCTGCCCTCCGTTACGAGGGAAATTCTCTGGCAAGCCCTGGCAGCCCAAGACCCGCATGGTTTCACTGGAGCTCTGTCTGGGTTGCCACATCCATTCCGGTGAGTGCAGACGACGTGGCTTTCTGCCAGGTGGATACGGTAGCTCTGCTCCTTCTGAGACTGCGATGACCACCAATGGAGCTCAACTTTTGAGCTGGTAGAGCGATGATGCCCTGCCACGCAGACTGTGCCACACTCTGCTTGCAGCGCTCCTGGTCACTTCTAGTCCCCAGGCGGTTTTTATCGGTGTGGGGTAGCCGCTGTGGCTCTGTCAATGCCCACACCTTGTCAGCATCTTCCACCAGAGCTGCTGCCTCCTGGTGGGTCTCTCCACCGCCCTGGCTTTTCCCTGCCTCAGGAGACCCCCTGTGCATCAAGCTCTGCCGCTCTGCTGCGGATGGGGCCAGCGCACCTCGGCGACTGACTCCAGTAGCTGGCATTTAGCATTCTAGATTAGAGGAATGTAATTTATCACAAGCAGATATGACGCTTCCCTATGTGTACTGCATTCAGGACCTTCAGTGAAAACCTGCTTCTGTGTTGATGATACATGTGCCCCCAAACCAGCATGGACAAAACAAACGTTTATTATTTGGAAGCATCATCCTCTATTCACAGAAACCCTTTTGCCCTATGGACTTTTATACACTTTGCACTTTTTACGGCTGAGTCATTTTAGTTAATAAAAAATGAACAGTTTTAAAAAAGTGACAAGTCTTTTTCAAGTTTTGTCTATTTTCTGGTAAAGTGTGATTCTCAAGTACTGTGTTAATTAAAAAGTAAGCCAAAAGGTTGCAGTTTAGAAAAATCACACAAAGTTTACTGTATAAAATTTCTATACTCATTGTTTTGGAAATATTAGAATATGCAGTTACAACCAAGACTTATCAGAATCTCTTGTGACGCAAATGTAAAATTCAGAAAATCTGAAGGGCTATTTTATCATTTTTTTCCTCTGTTTCTTAGGTATAAGCTTTATGACTGCTTTTGGGGTAAGTTGTTCACGTTGTAATACTGCTTGTAGTGCACGTTGCGTAGACAGACTTTCTTTTCCCAAACCTTTATCAGTGCTTTATGGTTTTATGTGTCGATCAGCGATGGAATGTTTTATTCTTTGGAAGCACTTTACACGCCACAAGGAAGCGAAGCATTACTATTCAGGCTGAGGTGAGTTGCTGACGTGAGGGCATGTGAAGCATTCGCTGGTTCAGCGCAAAGTCCTCCCCCAGGCACACTGTCGCTGCCTTCAGCTTTATCCTGAACCTCACACCTTCGCTCAGAAAAGGAAGCTCGATTATTTCCACATGCTGCTGTGATTTGGGCAGGAATCTACGCAACTAAAACTGGACGCAGATAGAGCTGTGCCAGTCCTTTAAGATAGAAATGCAATTAGTATTCTCATTTCCAGTCAGCGTATGGTGTATTGCTCAACCCGAAGAGCTTGTGCTTTGAATGAAGTACTGTTTTCAGCGTCTTCAGCTATAAAATCAATGAAATGCGTATGAAATTTTGAATTTAACCATTTTCAGGTGATTAATACCATTTAGTACTGTATGTTTTTCTCACCCAGACTGGAATTTCAGGAATGACTAACTGGACTCTAAAGAATATGTCTGTTTCAATTAGTCTGAATGAACAGGGTGTTTTAAAATAGTACCTCAAAACTGTGTTGTAAATTGGTTATTTTGTTAGAGAATTAATAAAACACCAAGCCTAAGCTCTTTGTATCTCACACCAACAGCACCTGACCTGCTCTGAATTTAGCTTAAATCAAATTAAACAAGATCTCAATTGCTGTTATTGCAAATGGACATCTGATGCCAAACCTCAAGGCGACATCTCTTCTCTGTAAGCTTGTCTGTTTTGTGGATACTGTTGTAACTATACCAGCACAATTTATCAAGAGTTGTGATAGATTGTCCACCTCAGGAATTTTAAGCTTGGGAGCGTGTGTTTGTCTTACCCTACATGCATAACAGTCCAGGGAAACAGTCCAGAGCCTCATACGGGAAGACAAAATTGGTAGGTGTGACGGTTTCTTCTTATTTTATTATACTGGTATTTTAAAATAGAAATCCCAATTTTATAATACTGGCAAAAGCATACAAATGATAAATGAAGGTAATAGTTTACCATTTTTCCTGACGCTCGGCTTTGTCGGTCATGCTGAACCAAGAGCATCATGGAAGTACCAGCCTGAGATTCATTCTTGAGCATCTTGAAGCACTGACTGCAGGCTGCAAACGGAAACTTGCTGTGAATACAGGATCCTATTTAATTCTTTTTTGGTTAATGGTTAATATCTATCTGGTGGCTCCAGAACTCACAACCTTTAACAGGCATCTAGGAAAAAAAGCTGTGCTGGCATTTACCTTGACTTGCTTACCAAGAAGCAGGTTGACCAGGGCCCAGATGAGGACCAGAGTGGCGGTAGGAGGAGAAGCCTTGCAGGAAAGGCTGGAATCTGAAGGAGGCAGAGGGTTTTTGTTTAACCCCTGCTTTGTGTAAAAGGAAGCCAATTGGGGTTAATCAGTTCCCTTCTGCACCAAGGAGCCATGCAGGCAGAGCTCTCTGGAAGAAAGGGCCTTGTTCCTGCCATGCTTCTTCCACTGCTCGTGGAAGAAACAGATGAATCCTCGTTGTTTTCCCTCTGTAAGATGAATGATATTTTAAATGTAAAAAGGTTTCCAGTGCTCTTCGGTGTGTCAAGTGCTGTTTGTGTTTCACCTCTGCCAAAAAAGGTAGAGGGGCACAAAATCAGATAAAATGGACCAAAAATGTCGACAGGAGAAGCAGGGTTGAGATGTGACTGGCAACTGTGTGTGTATGTTCTGCACATACAGCAGACCTGCGGACTCGTGGCACGTGCTTGCCCAGCGAGGCTGGTCTTGCTGGCAGACGCCGAGCAGCATTGCTCTGCCTGCGGGCAGAGCCGGAGCTGGGCTGGGTGCTCTCCCTCCTGCCCGCGGGACCCTCCTGCTCCTCCTGGGCTGTACCCAAACAGGACGCTGGGGCCGGGGTTTGTAGGAGAGCATCTTGGAGCAGAGGCGAATCCTTACGGAACCTTACCCACAAAAGGTTAGTGGGCATTTTAGATGGAAGTCTACGTGCTAACCGGAGGGAGCCAACTTAAAGAAAAATAAAAATCTATTTGTCTTGAGGAGGTATTTGTGTGAAGAAAGGTTCCAAGCTCTTTTTCCCCGCCATAAGGCACAAAGCAGCGTGTTTCCCACGAGATGGCACTATTGTCTTATGCACAGAAAAAGCAGGTTTTAGCCTCCACTGCAGTTTTAAAAGCAGCTTGCCAAAGTGAGGGTTGCAACCAAATGCATCAATTTTACAGATCCGAGCAGTTATCAAGAGATCTCAAATGGAGAATTAGCTTGCCGATTCATCTGTTAAAGGTCGCTGCCTGATCAGGATGTGAAAAGTCCTGACATACGGATGATGAGATGAACATCACCATCAATCCATTATTGGAGAAACTGGTTTGGATTTGTGGGTTTTTTGGGTCAATTTTTTGAAATCAATGTGGCTCTCTAAAGTAAGTGGTATTTACCTGGTCATATTCTGACTGACCTTCTCAACGGGCTTTTACTTTAAAAAAAACCACCAACAAACGCCAAACTAAAAATCAAGTTGAAAATTAACTACTTTTAACATTTGTCCATGATTTCTAGTTCTTATCTAGCTAAAAAAAAAGTCATCTTGCAAAACTGTTGTATTTTGAGTAATTGTTCAGTTGCAATGGCCGGCTGGCAAGTTGCTCCACTATTCCCTTTCTCTATGACTGAAAGAGGTGTTTTCCTAATAAATTCTACAAAGTCTCTCAATCAAAAACATACTCCCTGCCTTTAGCTGCACCTTCTGTTGATTTTCTAATCAAAGACAGGGTCAATCGCATCGAACCACCAGGGTAGAGCTGGAAGGAGCCCTGCTGTCACAGCAAGTGCTTTGGATAATCACGTTCTTAATCTTACTAATTGCTGTTTTAAAAACAAGTTTCTTTTGTACCACACTCTGTCTCTTATTGCAGCGTTGTCCCAGAATTTCACTCCTCCGACGCTTGGAAATTCTCTTCTGATTCCCAGCCCAAATTTATTCACTTCCAGGCTACATCTCTTTGTCCTTCTGCCAGTATCATTCTTTACCTTCACAAGTCCTTGTTCCCTCCTTTGGCAGTTGCCCCACTGATGAGAGCAATCATCTCTTCTCTTAGTTTTTGTTTCTCTAGGCTAAAGGCTACGGGTGCTTGGAGAAAAGTAGAGATGCCCTCGCTGGAGAGCTTACTTTCACTGTGGAAACGTCATCCCTTTCGTCTAATGTTCATGACTCAGTTACTGGACTGTATTAGTTTTAGTTTAGGTGGTTGTTAAAGATGGGATTCTGAGACGTAAATGTATGCATGAATGCTGTTCCAACCACTTTCCCTTGACACTGTGAATTGATATTGCAGGCACCATGAGATGGTTTGTACTCTAATGGGTAGAGAGCTCCGTTAATAAAAATACACTTAATACACAGCCTTCATGTTAGCCTTTTTCGGCTCATGTATGATTGTCTTTAGGCCATTTGATTCTCTGAAAAAGATTCCAAAACATCCATTGCCTTTTCAGCTGATGCAGGAACCTTCTATAAATCAGGTCTCTAAGAAGGAAGAACGATGCCAAGGTAATTCTTTCGTTCCATAGTTACCCATAGTTACCCAGCCATAGTACTCATAGTAGTAGTACCCATAGTACCCATAGTAGTAGTACCCATACCCAGCCAGTTACCAAGCCTGTCTCTGTAAATTTCAGCAGACATCGGCTGAAAGGTCAGTGCTGAAGGGACATAAGCCATTAAGGTCAGTAATCTACCCCTTCAGAAAGGAAAGGTGAGCAGCACTGATGGTGCTAAAGGATCGGGCTACAATTTACGACTCCGAATTTTTAGCTGTTTCATGATGGGCTTACTATAGGTTTTGTGTGTGTTATTTAAGACTGGTGGTCAGAAAAATAAGAGCATGTGTGATCTCTAGAGAGTGAAAATCACAGCAATTACACGACCGGGCCACGGCGGGAGCAGAGGCTGCAGCTCCTGACACAAGATGGCCGCCGGGAGCCTCATGCTGGGACTACAGCTCCCAGCGTGCCCCGGGGCGCCCCTTCCTGCCCTCTGACCCCCGCAGGAACCAGGGCCGCCTCCCCGGGGCTGCCCCGGCCCAGGGCCAGGCCCCGGAGCCCCGGTGGAGCCGGGAGGAGGAGGGCGGAGAGGGAGAGAGCGGCGGAGAGGGGTGGGAAGGGACAGAGGGACAACGGGGAGAGCAGGGGGGAGCTGGGCAGGGAGGGGAGGGAGGAGAAATCCCGGTGAGGAATGGGCAGGTGGAGAGAGCGGGAAAGAGATGGAGGGCGGGGGACAGGGTCAGGACGAGGAGGCGGAGAAGGACAGAAGAGCGACGGCCTCCAGGGCTGAGGTGGGGGAAGAGCAAAAGGGGACGGAGAGCGGGATGGAGGCCCAGAGGGAAGAGGGAAGGGCCAGGCAGACAGGCAGGAAGGTGGGCCAGGAAGATGAGGCCAGGAAGGTGGACAGAGCGATAGAGAAGAGAGAGGGACAGGGAGTGGGAGAGAGAGATGTAGAGAAGGGAAAAAATAGCAACGGGCTATAGGAGAGACAGGGAGCCAGACAGAGAAAGACAAATATAGAAAGACAAAAACAGGCTGTATGGCAGAGAGGGAAGGAGGAAAAACATAAGGTCAGGGAGCCGTCCAGAGAAAGAAAGAGAAAGAAAAAAATAGTGATGGGCTAGAGACAGAGAGGGAGGAATTAAAAGATGGGGGCAGGGAGCCAGACAGAGAGTGACGAGGAGGGACCACAAATAGCAATTACGGGCAACTGACTCCATTTCTTGAGCACCCCCCGGCAGCGGCATTACCAGGCGCCTCAAGGAACGCGCTGCCAGCAAAAGCCCTTCCCTGGGCTCAGTCCTGCTGCCTAATATTGGTGATGAACTTGCAGAGTGGCCAGGACTGCGGGGAAAAAGCCCAGCTCGGGGCGGGGGGGAATCGCCCAGCTGTTTTTCTGTTTGCTTGTTGGTTTTGCTTTTTAAAATAATACCATTT